>NW_027186473.1:4172090-4302328 GCF_028583685.1 Petaurus breviceps papuanus
TATATATATATATATATATATATATATATATATATATATATATATGTCTTTATATGAGGGTATTCGGGCATATGAATACATATGTGAATGTGTGTATATATATTTACAGGTATACATAGATAGAGGGCACGGGACCAATTTAACAGGAAGGGATGATACTTAAAAGGTGAAATTAAGAGGTGAGAGGAATATAATGAGAGGAGATGGGGAGAGACAGAGTGGGGCAAACTATCTCATACAGAAGAGGCAAGGGAAGATGGTTACAATGGAGGGGAAGAATAGGAAGGCAAAAGGGAATAGGTCAACCTTATTCCTATTGAATCTGGCTTGAGAAGGGAGGGAAATACACACTAAATAGGGGATTTCACCCTCCAGGAGGATAGGGGGGGAAGGGGATGTGAGGGGGGATGATGGAAGGGAGGGCAGGCTGGGGGGGAGGGAAGTTGGAAGCACCCACTTTTGAAAAGGGACAGGATCAAAGTAGAGAATAGAACAAGTGTGAGGTGGGATAGGAGGGAGGGAAATATAGTCAGTCTTTTACAATACATTTACTGTGTTATTGTTTTGCATTAGCCACACATGTACAACCTATACTGAACTGCTTGTCTCCCCAGTGGGGGTGGGTGGCAGTGGGGGGAAGGGAATGAATCTGGAATTGAAAGTTTAAATCAAATATTCAAATATATATATGTGAGTGTGTGTGTATATATATATATATATATATATATATATATATATACTATTATTAATACCATCTTACATGTAATTAAGAAAAAAGATATACAGGCACTGAGGCATAGAGATCCACTGGAAAAGTTGAAACGTGTATGGGAGAAAATATGGGAGAGAGCAGATTGGAGGTGGGGATATCCTGTGGGACTGCTGTTTTGGGGGGATGGGTGGGGGGAAAACGGGGAGAAAATTTGTAACTCAAAATCTGGCGGAAACAAATGATGTAAATCAGCAGTTAATAAAGCATTTAAATTTTAAAAAAAGTTTTTTTAAAAATGTTTTAAAAAATTGTTTTTTACATGCAACTGGGAAATAAGGCAATGGGGTGGAGAAATTCATCTTGCCCTACAAGAAAATTGGGGGTTGGGGTATGGGAGAGGATATAAGAGAGAAAAGATTGAGGGAAGGGGTATTCACTAGGTTCATTATCTAGGGGATAGACGGAGAGAAAATTTGTAGCTCAAAATCTTGTGCAAATGAATGTTGAAAACTAAAAATAAATAAATAAGAGCTATTATATTGGGAGCTAAGAAGGATTGAAGAGGGGAGAGAGTGACCTCAGGAAACCCAATTAGAAGACGAATTGCAATATTCTAAATAAGAGGTGATGAGGACCTAAACTAGAATAATTGTCATATGAATGGTAGTTGCAAGGTCATATGAGAGGTAGATGAAAGAAACGTGGTGGCAGGATCAAGACTTGGTAACTGATTGATATGGGGAATGAGAAATAAAGCAAATGGCCAAGATGACAGATTTTACTGTCAATAAGTGGTTGGAACTGAGGAAATTGGTCAAGACTATTCATATTTGAGAGTCATCTGCAAAAAATCATACTTGATTGAACATACAGAGCCTGACCTCCAAGATCTCAGAGGAAAGCTGCAATACAATTTTACATTCTTTTTTCCACTATGCTACTTCCCTGTCTCCATTGGTCACTACAGTCAGTATCTTTTGCTCTGTTACTAACAGACCTCATTACTTCCTCCGTAATACCATTCATTCCCTTTCTGATCCAATTATTAAATAACTCAATGATACCCAAACTATCACATTACTAAACCTATACAATCTTCATTCTGACCTACTGATGTTTATCCTTTTCTTACTCCTTATAACTTTGTCATGTATCTTTGGAACTCTTTTCCATGCTTGCTGCTTTGGTCATACTAACTTGCAAAAAGCTCCTTCTTCCCCCCTAGTCAAGTCCAAGTTGCCAGTTCCCTTTGGGTCAAAGAGAAGACAGTCTCTCCATTCAAGAAACTTACACTTCGATAGAAAAGACATATACATGAAATAACTAGAGCATGATACAAAATTATATTTAATCATCATTCTAATTGAGAAATAGAGATTCCAAGACCAGCCAACCACTGTCTTTATGTTTATCATAAAGACATATCTGATCAGACTGGTCCCTTCTAGCCAGCTCCATACGCATCTTTCCATTTCTGAACTTTTACCTAGCCTATGCTACACTCGTGGAAAAACTTCCTTCCTCTTACCTTCCAAACTCTATTTCTTTAGTTCCAGCTTCAACTACTAAGATAACTATTCTCCAGATTTGAAAGTCTGTCAATCAGTTTGGAAGTTGCCAAATATATTAAGTAGTTTAGAAAACAACAACAGAAGTTTGTATGTAACTTTCCATTGTATGTGTCTAAAAAAAAAAAGGTATTCAGCTGAGAGAGTCTTGAGTCCCATCCAGGAGAAAAGACACTAAGAAGAGAGGTGGTCACAGCTAACATCAGGGTATGATAAATACCAGCTACAACATATACATACACACACACAAACACATACATGCACACACATTTCTATGTCATGTTCAATCTTTTTCTAATAAGGAATAAGATGAAAAGTTAGGGACAATCACTACATATGTCCTTGAAAGGAGCTATTAAAAAGGAAGATGGAGGGGATAAAGAGTCTAAGAAAGCCTTGTCTTCAGATCTCGTGAGTGAAGAAATCCCAAATTCAAATAAACATAATTATTTATATAAACATAAGAAAGGCTATGATTCTACTAAGCAAAACTTCACATTCTTTAGCAGGACTGAAACAGAGGCAAAAGCTTTGGATACTGGACATTCTCTTTGACATTTCTGAACAAAAAGAAGAGATTCTATTACAAATTGTACCACAATTAAAATAATTTGATAAAAGATTTTAAATAGAGTGCTAATGAGTGAGGTGATATTGTTTCCCATCTGAAACTATATTCTTATCTGTGCTTTAATTCTTTCTCCAAAGGACATTTATATCTTTGATTGACTGCTAGCAATTAGGTATTATCTTACCCATTCACTTAACAGCCATTGGATGTTTACTTTTTGCAAAATACTTTGATAAGCATTTTGAAGTATATAACATGATTGTATACTAGAGAGCTAGAGCTATATCATTTTGCAATGAATACCAGTTTTATAAACAACAAAAAGTGGTTTGTCTTTTCAACATTTCTAGCAGGGCATACATGCCACAATTGCAAAACCTTCAGAGCGTTCAACATTGATAAATAATACATGGAATCAGGATGCACAAAACAAAAACAAAAATCTAGACACATTAGGATGGTGGGTAATGTCTAATAGCATGAATGTTCATAGAAATAAAAGCAAATTCCTTTAGTTGCATACAAAAAGTAAATTTCAGAAGCCCAGGAGTGGGGAGGGAGGAGAATATGGCTAGATAGTTCACATGAAAAGAAGTGAATGTTTAATAGGTTTCAGACTCAAAATGAATGTAATTAATATCAGTGCTTCAAAAAATCTAATGCAATATTAGGTGGTATGAAGGGAAGCCCAATGTTGAGAAGGAGGAAATTGTACCCTACATTGATCAAACCACATGTAGAGTACTGACTGTTTCTAGAGACCACATATTAGGAAGAGCATTGAAAAGCTGTAGCACATCAAGGGAAAAGTGAACCGGATAGTGAAGGAATTAGAAATCATCTAATTCATGATTGATTAAAGGAATTAAGATGTTTAGCTTGAAGAAAAGAACATTTATCAGGGTCATTAGAGCTGTCTTAAAATATTTGAAAGTACCTTTATTTAAAAGAATGACTAAATTTATTGTACTTGGTCTCAGAGGCAAGCAGGCAAGTCAACCAGCATTTAAGTATTTACTATGTATGACAGATACCATGATAAGAACTGCAGATACAAATTCAAGCAAAACAATATGAAAGCAAACAAACATACTTTTTAACTTTGTTAGTATTATTCTATCAAAACTTCCATATTATTAGATGACACTAGATATGTTTTTTTTTTCCATATTCAACACAGAGGTTTTATGAATTAAGTAGTTACTTGTCAGGTCAATGAGTGCATACATATGCATGAATATATGTATACACAAGCATATATAACAATAACTTGATTGCCTCAGTTATCTACAAGATGGTATATATTTCTGGAATTAAATTGCAAAAAAAAATTTACAAATAGCTCTGCCCACCCCATAGGCACAAAAGGGAAAGGCAATATTTTGCAGCGAATAAAGAGACTGCCTAGGAATCAGTAGGACTGATGGGTTAGAATTCTTGCCTCTGGCACATGCAGCTTTTAATCCCAGGCAACTCACTTAATTTCTCCTTGCCTCATGAAACTCTCCAAGTCCTTGAAAAGGGGACACTAATCTTTAACAACAGAGGTAGTTTTTCCCTAGGAATCCCTATATATCAATGAAATTACAGATCTTAACCTTCCACCCCCTAAAGATAGAAGGGAATATTACTCTCCCTATCAAGAGTTTCCCACTATACACGTGTTTACCTTAGGACTTTTCTCAAAGGTTCTGTCCTTAACTGACCCTCTCTGGCAGAAACACTCCATGATAAGTAGAAAGTTGAAAGTGGGGGACAGCTGGAGAAGATGAGTCACTTTACTTTGACCTTATGCCTTCCACCTCCTATCTGCAGAAGGCTTTATCCCAAATAAAAAGTCCAGGTACTTTCATGAGTGGTGAAAAACAGATGAACACTATAATATAAATATACATACACACACACACATATACACACATATGTGTAAGTACACATATATATATATATATTTCCATAATCCAATAAAATGATGCATTATGTGGTGACCCACACACTTATAAAACTTTTCCTACTCTATTGGCCCAAATTTTACACATAATTGCCAACATATTTTTTTTTACCTCAGAAACAAATCCAGGAGAGAATTCTGGTAAGACTGAGGAGTAGGTCAGAAAATTCCAAGCTCTCAAGATTTTTCCCAACAAAAGAAATGAAATAGCACCTCAGGGTGAATATAGAGTGGTAAAAATAAATACGAGTAGGGGTAGATTAAAGGTCCTTCTGGGTCAACTGGAAAATTATCTGAAGAAAACTCCCAGGACAAGGCTTGGTCCCTATAAAGAGCAAACACCTCCAGGCTAGGTCCTAGTTTCACTTAAAGAACAAGTAGCAAACCCTGTGGTTGGCTAAGTTGGGAGGCTGCTGTGGACCCAACTGTAGGAACTTTTACCTCCGGGACAGTGAAGGCAGTTGGGTGTCTGA
This sequence comes from Petaurus breviceps papuanus, assembly GCF_028583685.1. Taxonomy (NCBI): domain Eukaryota; kingdom Metazoa; phylum Chordata; class Mammalia; order Diprotodontia; family Petauridae; genus Petaurus; species Petaurus breviceps. Next base: position 4,177,363 of record NW_027186473.1, read on the forward strand.
GTGGAGAAGATCTAGGGAGCTTCTGATGACAAGGAATGCCAGTCCCAGCTGTGCTGTGGAGACATGGCCAGCCATGGTAAGAAAGAACCAGCACAAATCTGGTAAGTGCAGAAGCAGTGGGATACTGCTAGCTGTGGGCACTTACAGGAAGCTGGAAGTCTCAGTTTAGGTTCCAGGCCAGAGGGGAGATCAGAAGGAGGATCTGGGGACAGAGTCACCATACCTCACACCCCAGAACTAGAGGTGATTATAAAAACTAAGCTATTACAAATTTTTTTAAATGCAGAAGTAAAGGAGAAAAATCCAACCATAGAGAGTTTCTTTGAGAATAGAAAGACTAGGGTTCATCTTGAGAGGAGGATACTAAAACAAGAAAAAAAAACTCTCCTTTACCTCAAAAAGTAACATCAAATGTTCACCTGCCCAAAAAGAATTCATAGAAGAACTTAAAAAAGACTTTAAAAATTAAATGAGGGAGACTGAGGAAAAACAAAAAAAAATAACAATCCAACAAAAACAAGATTATGAAAAGAAAGTCAACCAATTACAAAAAGAGATCCAGAAACTTAAGGAAGAAAGTGGCTCCTTGAAATTTTGAATTGGGCAAGATAAAGTCAGCAAAATTGTAAGAGATAAAGAAATAATAAAACAAAACACAAATAATGAAAAAATAGGAGAGAATGTGAAACATCACATAAAGAAATCAACTAGGAGCCAAGATGGCAGAGTAAAAGCACAAACTTGGCATGGGCTCTGGTTCCAATCACTTCTGATACCTGTAAAAATGACTCTAAACAAATTTTAAAGCTTCAGAACCCACAAAGTGACAGAGAGAAACAAATCTCTCGCTGAAGGCAGCATGGCAGCCAATAAGAAAGGTCTACTGCAACATTCTGGGAGCTGAGTTCAGTCCCCCATAAGCCACAGTTCTGCCCCCAGGGTGACCCAGACAGGCCAGAGCAGACTTTAGGAGAGTGAATCACCAGCAGCTGTGGTGGTTTCTAGACTTCTCAAACCATAAACACCAAAGAGAAAATAAAAGGTCAGTGGGGAACTCTGTTGGAAGGGTGAAGGAAGAGAGTGGTCCAGCCCCTGCCCCCAGGGCAAGAAGTGGTAGGAGGCACAGTGGTTGCAGCTGCTACTGCTGCTGCATGACTGCCTCCAGAGCTCCTGACATGCAGATTGTAGGGGGACCAAGCTACCATTCAGAGGATAATCACTCTTGCTTTGACCTGCTCTGATCTGGAGCACCATCTTGGGTGGTGGTCCTGGGGTGTGTGCAGTGTGCCAGGGCTTGTGGGGGCTGTAGAGAGGACACCCAACTAATAGCTATAGCAGCTGCAAAAACCCCAGCAATTTGGGACAAAGCTCTCTCTATTCTATAAGCAGAGTTCTATCATGGCAAAGAACTCAAAAGTCAAATAACTGGCAAGATGATCAACTGGCAAGATGATCAAGCAGAGGAAGTGCAATCAGACCATACAATCCTTTTTGGGGGACAAAAAAGGATCAAAGCATGGAACTGAAGAAGGACAATGAAGTCAGAATTACTGCATCAAAATCTTCCAAGAAATATATGAACTGGTCACAGGTCATGGAGAATCTTAAGAAGGATTTTGAAAATCAAGTGACACAAGTGGAGGAAAAACTAGGAAGTGAAATGAGAATGATGCAAGAAAATCATGAAAAGCAAGTCAACAGCCTGCTAAAGGAGACTCCAAAAAATACTGAAGAACATAACACCTTAAAAAGTAGACTAACTCAAATGGCAAAAGAAGTCCAAAAAAGCCACTGAGGAAAAGAATGCCTTAAAAAGCCAAATTTGCCAGATGGAAAAGGAATTTCAAAAACTCACTGAAGAGAATAAATCCTACAAAATTAGATTGGAGCAATTGGAAGCTAGTGAATTTATGAGAAATCAAGAAAATAGAAAACAGGACCAAACAAATAAAAAAATAGAAGGCAATGTGAAATATCTCATTGGAAAAACCACTGATCTGGAAAATAGATCCAGGATAGATAATTTAAAAATTTTTGGACTACCTGAAAGCCATGTTCAAGAAAAGAACCTGGACACCATCTTTCAAGAAATTCTCAAGGAAAATTGCCCTGATATTCTAGAACCAGAGGGGAAAACAGAAATTGAAAGAATTCACTAATCACCTCTTGAAAAAGATCCCCCCAAAAAACTCCTAAGAATATTATGGCCAAATTGCAGAGTTCCCAGGTCAAGGAGAAAATACTGCAATCAGTAAGAACAATTTGAATATTGTAGAAACACAATCAGGATAATACAAGACCTAGCAGCTTCTACATTAAGGGATTGAAGGTCTTGGAATATGATATTCTGGAGGTCAAAGGAGCTAGGAATAAAACAAAGAATCACCTACCCAGCAAAACTGAGTATAATTCTTCAGGGGAAAATGTGGTCATTCAATGAAATAGAGGATTTTCAAGCATTCTTCATGAAAAAAACAGAGCTGAACAGAAAATTTGACTTTCAAATACGAGAAGCATGAAAAAGTAAAAAGAAAAAGAATTCATAAGGAACTAATTAAAGGTGAACTATTTACATTCCTATATGGAAAAACAATAATTGTAAATCATGAGACTTCTCAGTATGAGATTAATTAAAGGAATATATGTGTGTGTGTGTGTGTGTATACACACACATGCTGGGAGCCACATTATACACACACACATATGCACACATATGTATGTATGGGAGGATGTATGTGTATATAAATATATATATATATATATATATGTGAGTTTGTGCATATACAAAGGGCAGAGGATGAGTTGAATATGAAGGGATGATATCTAAAAAATAAAATTAAGAGGTGAGAGAAAAATATGTTGGGAGGAAAAAGGGAGAGATAGATTAGCATAAATTATCTCATATAAAAGAAGAAAGAAAATGCTGTTACAATGGAGGGGAAGAGCAGGAAGGTGAAAGGGAAAGGGTCAACCTTACTCTCACTGAATTTGGCTTAAGGAAGGAATAACATACACACTTAATTGGGCATCTTACCCTACAAGAAAGCAGGGGGGAAGTGGATAAGAGGTAGGATGATAGGAGGGCAGATTAAGGGAGAGGGTAGTTAGAAGCAAACACTTTTGAAAATGGACAGTGTCAAAGTGGCAAATAGTATAAGTGGGGGGCAGGATAGGATAAAGGGAAATATAATTTATCTTTCACAATATAAATACTATGGAAATGTTTTTTAACTACACATTTACAACCTATGTTGAATTGCTTGTCTTCCCAGTGGGGGTGGGTAAGGAGGGAAGAAGGAGAAGACTCTAGAACTCAAAGTTTAAATTGTTGTTGTTGTTTTTTTACATGCAACTAGTAAATACGATATATAGGCACTGTTATAGAAATCCATATTGCCCTACTAAAAAGTTTGTGGGGGATGAAGGGGGAGGATATAAGAGAGAACAGATCAGGGTAAAGGGTATTCAACAGGCTCACTATTTTGGGGTGATGGGTAGGGGAAAATGGGGAGAAAATTTTGTAACTCAAAATCTTGTGGAAATGAATGTTGAAAACTAAAAATAAATTGTGAAAAAAAGGAAAACAACTGATCTGGACTACCAATTAAGAAAACATTAGAATAATCAGACTACCTGAAAGCTATGATAAAAAAAAAAGAATATTGACACACTAATACAAGAAATAACTAAAGAAAATTGTTCCAAAGTAATAGAAAAAGAGGTGAAAGTATAAATAGAAAAAAAATCCATAGCTCACCACCTGAAAGAGGTCCTATGGGGAAAATGCACAGGAATCTTACAGTCAAATTTGGAAACCCCCAGCTCAAGTATAAAATATTACAAGCAACAAGAAAACAAAACCAATATAAATATGGCACTGGCACAATTAAAACCACACAAGGCCTAACAGTGGCAACAATAAAAGACTACAGGTCTTGGAACACTACTGAAGAGTAAAAGAACTAGGGTTCCAATTGAAAATATCATACCCGGTAAAGCTAAGTATAATCCTGAATGAAAAAAAAAAAAAGGACATTAAATGAACTGTCAGACTTTCTGGACTTTGTTAAAAAAAATACTGAACTTAATAGAAGATTTGACCTACAAGAGCTGAGAGAATATAAGGTACATAGAAAAGACTAACTACAAGGGACTAAATAAAGACATACTGTTTAGCTTTCATTTATGTAAAATGCAAAATATATGTCTAAGATTGTTATTAGTAATTGGGTAGTTCATAAGAAAGGTTGGGATAGATCTGAATGTGACATGACCTTAAAAAGTAAAACCATTCAGGAACAGCTAAAAAACAGTAATTATCGTAGACAATGAGGTGTAAGAAGAACAAACACAGAGGAATTAGATGGGGGAGGAGAGCTGTTAATATTGGAAACCTATTTTCACTGGTATTGGGTTCAAGAGGAAACAATGCATATATATACATATATATGTATGTATGTATACACACACAATATATATATGAGTATAAAAATCTAAATTCAGAAAGAAATAAAATGTCAAGGGGATGGGGAGGGGAGAAAAGATAAGGAAAGGATCTCTAGAGGGGAGGGAGAGGTAATAGTTTAAAGGATGGGGCATAGAAGAGTGTTTAGATTACTGGGAATCTGAGGACAAAGGAGGAATCTTTGGGAGGATAAGGGAGGAAATTTTAGAGGGGAATGTGTGGGATAATGGAGGGATGGGGGGGTAGGTTAAGTAATAAAAGGGCAAAGTAGTGGGTAGAAGTAAAGCAGAGCAATTAGAAGGGATAGAAAATGAGAAGAAACACAAATATAAAAAAATATCAAAAGTAGAATTCATTAGGGAAAGAATGTGTCTATATATGTATGCATGTATAGGTATATTGTGCGTGTGTGTGTGTGTGTGTGTGTGTGTGTGTATATATATATATATATATATCCATGCTTAATTGTAGCCTCCTGGATGGTGGGAACTAAGGGAGAGGAAAAGAACAAAGCAAAAAGTGTACAGCAGAGAAGAAAAGAAAAGAGGGACAGCTCTCAACATAATGGGTAGTATTTATTATATAGGCTTTCTTGAAATGAAAATTTATTGCTATATATTTTGGATGCTCTCATTCTGCTGTTCACAACATTTTTTTCTTTTTTTTCTTTTGTATTTGTTTATAATATGTTTCTTTTGTTCCTATTGTGCATTTAAGTTTTAGTAACAAACAAGGAAATCTAGAGTCTAATTCCCATATTTCCTTCTTATAACTAATTCTGGATTTGAGATGGTAGAAACAGTTCAAAATTTTATCCACTTGTTTTCCTTTTGAGTATATTAGACATATTCTACTTTCCCTTCCATTCTTCATTAATACTTTACTTACATTCATTCCCCCTATTTTAACAGTATATCTCTGTTTGAATAGGAATGGTTGAGATTAAGGTCAGAATGTATGAGTTTATGGCTACCAAAAAAATCTAGAAAATTTCATAAGAAGTGTGAGTATGTCTTAGCACAATAAAAATGGAAGGCTCTTGAGGTAAATGAGGGGACAAACCTATAAGCAATATTCAGAATGAAGGGGAAATATCAGCTGCAGTATGAAAGGGACCAAATGAAACATGTAAGAAGTAAGTCTTTACCAAAGAGGCTGAGACTGATTGCTGTTCAATCATGTTTGACTTCTTCTATGATGTTTTCTTGTCAAAGACATAGGAATGGTTTGTCATTTCTTTCTTCAGTGGATTAAGGCAAAAAGAGGTTAAGTGATTTGCCCAGAGCCACACATCTAGTAAATGTCTGAGGTGACTTCCTGACTCAAGGCTGAATTTGAACTTAGATGTTCCTGACTCCATGACCAGCCCTCTATGCACTGAGCCACCTAGCCACTTTGACTGATTAATAAGCACCAAAATTATGCTCTAAGTATTAAATTAAAGAAGCAATAATATTTGATTTGGAAAAATATGTTCTATTAGAGTATAGCCCTTATACCTTATAGCATAACCACATAATTTCAGCTAATATACTATTAGGCTGCCATATGTGCCATTGTTTTAACAAATGTTAATGTACTTACATATATCTATATCTCTATATATATTTCCTTGTTTTTTAAAGAGAGATATTGATTTAAAAATAGGACAGAAAGATAATAATGTTTCCATAATTTAATAAAGTGATAAAGAAAACTATCAGGATAATGAGATTAAAACTGTAGTCTAAATGAGGATAAAATGTCAATATTCCAATAAACATGTACCAGCAGTAAATTAGATTTAATTAGTTTCTTTTTATCAAGCAATAAATCAAGCAGAAACCCAATAGTCAGAAAACCAGCTGACTATTATGAAACACTTTGGCTTTCCTTCTGTAACACTAAGATGACCACAGGGTAGGGTAATAGATGCTACAGACATAATAAGTCGTATTAGAATAAATAATTTTCATATGTAGTTAACTACATTCATAATATGCTTTTCAAATATTCTCTCCATCGTTCAGTTTTCACATTTGCTCCAACAACAGGAAAGTTACAGACACTAATGAAATATATCTAATTAAATAATATTAAAGAAAATAATAAAGTGGTATCCTAAAAGTTAATGGAACAAAGCTACAGTACATTCATACAAAGTCTCTTGAGAAATAGAATATTGGTGGATATTTTTCCACTGCTTTCTGAATCTTAATTGTTTTCCAAAATTCTTAAACTACTTTAAAGGTGTCATTAAACTACATGAAGACTTCTTATCTTTATGTGTTCCATGAAAGGACACTTAATCTGTTTATGTTTTTTTTCCAGTTCATCAGATATGTAAAACATGGCTTACTGAAGTGGATATTACATGGTCCTAGGCACCACATTCTGGAAGTATCCAAAGGAATAAAGCAGACTTGAAAAGATACTATAGAAAGATCAGTTAAAGGAATCAGAGAAAGAAAGTCTCAGCAAGGGACCATGATAATTTTTTTTGTTCCCAAATGCTTCATTCACTTCTAGTTTACATCATTCATTTCCGCAAGATTTTGAGTTACAAATTTTCTTCCTGTTTTTCCCCTACCCACCGCCCCAAAATAGCGATCCCACTGGATATCCCCTCCTCCAATCTGCTTTCTCCCATATCTTCTCCCATACCCCCTCTGACTTTCCAGTAGGGATTGATGGATCTCTATGCCCCAGTGCCTGTATATCTTATTACCCCGTTACATGTAAAATAATAATGATAATGTAAATATATATATACATATATATTAAACATTTGATTTTAAAACTTTGAATTCCAGATTCATTCCCTTCCTCCCTTGTCACCCACCCTAACTGGGAAGATAAGCAATTCAATATAGGTTATACATGTGTAGCTATGCAAAACATTTCCATAGTTGATATATTGTAAAAGACTGACTTTATCTCCCTCTCTCCTATCCCACCTCCCATTTGTTCTATTCTCTACTTTGATACTGTCCCTTTTCAAAAGTGGGTGCTTCCAACTTCCCTCCCCATCCCAGTCTGCCCTCACTTCCATCATCCCCCCCTCTCATGCTCTTCCCCCCTACTCTCCTGTAGGGTGAGATACCCTATTTCGTGTGTATGTCATTCCCTCCCTAAGCCAAATTCAATGAGAATAAGGTTGACCCATTCCTTTTTGCCTTCCTGTTCTTCCCCTCCATTATAACCACTTTCTCTTACTTCTATATGAGATAGTTTACCACATTCTGTCTCTCCCTATCTCCTCTCATTATATTCCTCTCTTACCTCTTATTTTCACATTTTAAGTATCGTCCCTTCCTACTAAATTGGTCCTGTGCCCTCTATGTATACCTGTACACATATATACACAAATTCACATATATATTAATATGACTATATACACTCCTATATAGACATATATATGTGTGTGTGTGTGCATGTGTATGTATACACACACACACACACACACTTCTATTCCCTTCAACTATTCTCATTCTGAGAAGAGTTTCATCAGTTACAATTATTGTTTTTCCATGTAGGGATGTAAAAAGCTCAACTTTGATAGGTTCCTTATGATTTATTTTCACTGTTTACCTTCTCATGCTTCTCTTGCTTCTTGTATCTGAATGTCAAATTTTCTATTCAATTCTGGATTTTTCAAGAATGCTTGAAAGTCCTCTATTCCACTGAATAACCTTATTTTCTCCTGAAACATGATACTCAGTTTTGCTGGGTAGGTGATTCTTGGTTTTAATCCCAGCTCCTTTGACCTCTGGAATATCATATTCCAGGCCCTTCGATCCCTCAGTGTAGAAGCTGCCAGACCCTTTATTATCCTGATTGTGTTTCTGCAATATTCAAATTGTTTCTTCCTGACTGCTTGTAATATTTTCTCCTTGATCTGGGAACTCCAGAACCTGGCTATAATATTCCTAGGAGTTTTCCTTTTGGGATCTTTTTCAGGAGGTGATTGGTAGATTCTTTCAACCTCTATTTTACCCACTGGTTCTAAAATATTAGGGCAATTTTCCTTCAGAATTTCTTGAAGATGATTTCTCGGTTCTTTTTCTCATCATGGCTTTCAGGTAGTCCAATAATTTTTAAATGATCTCTCCTGGATCTCTTTTCCAGGTCAGTGGTTTTTCCAATGAGATATTTCACATTGTCTTTTATTTTTTCATTTGTTTGGTTCTGTTTAATAATATATTGATTTCTCATAAAGTCACTAGCTTCCATTTGCTCCAATCTAATTCTGAAGGAATGATTCTCTTCAGTGAGCTTTTGAGATTCTTTTTCCATCCGGCAAATTCAGCTTTTTAAGGCATTCTTCTCCTCATTGCCTTTTTTAGCCTCTTTAACCATTTTAGTTAATCTATTTTTAAGGTGTTATTTTCTTCAGTCAGTTTTTTTACTCTCATTTCATAATTTTCTTGCATTGTTCTCATTTCTCTTCCCAATTTTTCCTTGACTTCTCTTATTTGATTTTCAAAATCCTTTTTAAGCTCCTCGATGGCCTGTAACCAGCTCATATTTTTCTTGGAAGATTTTGGTGTAAGAGTTCTGAATTTGCTGTCTTCCTCCTGTTCCATGCTTTGATCCTTTTAGTCCCCAAAATAGGAGTGTAAAGTTGGATTTCTCTGCTTGGTTTGCTTCTTTTGCCTGCTCATGTTGCCACTCAATTACTTGACTTTTGGGCTTTTTGCCACACTAGAACTCTGCTACTGCACAGGGGAGCTTTATCCCAAATGCTGGGGTTTTCTCAGCTGCCAAAGGTATTAGTTGGGTGCCCTCTCTGAGGCCTCCACATGCTCTGGCAAGCTGGTCACACACCCCAGGACCTCCACACTAGACTGCAATCCAGAACCCTGCAGGTTAAAGCAAGATCTATTGCCCATCAGACTGGTTGCTTGGTCCCTCTACAATTTGCAGGCCAGGAGCTGAAGTCTTCATGTTGGGGCAGCTGCACAGCCACGTGAGTGGCTTCTCCCTCCGGGGCATAAAGGCCAGACCACACTCTGAATTCTGAGGTCCCAAAGTCCACACTGTACTGATCTCTCACTTTGTCCTTGGCATCTATAGGTTGACAATTCTGGAAACTGCCACAGCTGCTGTTGATCTCAAGTCCCTCCAGCCAGTGGCTGGTTGGGCCACCCTGGGGCTAAAACCTCTGGCTAGAGGGGCTGGGGTCGGTTCTCAGAGCACTGTGCTGGCCAATTCCTGCTGGCCTGACAGGCTGTCCTCAGCAGGAGGTTAGCTTCTCTGTGTCATTTTGTGGGTTCTGTAGCTCCAAAATTTGTTCAGAGTCACCTTTTACATGAATTTGGGGTGGTAGAAGCCGGAGCCCTGCAGGAGTCCTGTTTCTACTCCGCTATCTTTACTCCGCCCCCCACTAAATTGGGGACCATGTTAGTTTTGTTCACTCATCTTTCACACAAAAGAAATGTCAAATTTGTTTTACTTGGCCCCTGAAGGCAAGGCTAGGATCTACAGTAAAAGTCACAGTGAGGCAGATATAAACTCAATATAAAGAGTATCCTATAGTTAGAACTACCCAAAAGTAGAATTGTGTTCTCAGAGGTGGTAAGTTCCCTGTCACTGAGTGCTTTCAAATAGGAACTGGAGGGTAAATTGCTCAAGGATGGTATAGAGTGAATTCAAGTTTCAGGAAAGAGCTGGAATAGATGATCTCTAAAGTGATATCTAATTTTAAGATTATTTTAGTTTTCTTAGAAAGTATTATCCACTGAATCCAATTTATTATTCATACTCCTTTACTAAGTACAGATTTGAGGATGACAGCAACAGTACAAGCCTGGGTATCTGGGAGGATGTAGTAATCAATGTTGGAATATCAAAGAGTAATAGAGGAATTCATTAAGGGAATCTGGGTGTAGAGAGATGAGGAGAGAAATAATGAAATGTTCTGAACATGTTGAGTTAGGGTCAACAAGTAGGTCAGTTTGTTTAAAATTCAGACATTGACTGTTGTGTGAAATAATTCTTTTCACCATACTACCTAAACAAGTGTCAAAATAAATTGATCTTTTGATTCATAAATGTGGAGATTTAAGGAAGAAATGAGAAGAAAATAAGATTATAGATTTCAAAGTAAGGAACTCAGAGTCCAACTCAATCTTGTTATTTACTGATGAGAAAACTGAGGTCCAAAGAGGCTACCTGATTTCCAGGGTTGCTGGGATCTCTTCACTCTTTCTACAACTGTACATCTCCATTTATCCAATCGATAAATCTTGTTTTTTCTATCACCATAGATTATAGAAATCCCTTCCTCTCTGTTCATGTAAACACAATCCTACTTGAGGCTATTACTGATGGTTTTAAGGTTCTAATGTTTTACTATATTATGAAGACTAAGCGACAGTCTGAATTAGACAACTCATTAAGTTGTTTGATCCCAGAAAATGTGGTTTGTCTGTTCCTTGACTTCATCCTCTACAAAACCAGCTGCAATCTTCAACAAAGACAGTAGTACCTAGAGTAATGATATTACAGATTTTTCTAACATTACCCATATTTAAAGGTAAAACACAGGAAACTCTTTAATCTTTAAGAAAAATAGATTTAGGCTTTTATTCCCTTGAAAATTAAACATTTTAATTTTTATATTTCTTAAGTCTCTCTTGGCTGACTCAATTGAAACATAATTATTGTATGGAACATTTTACTGATATTTTTTAATAAATCAAGTTAATTGAATTAAAATTCACTTTGAGAAATGTTATTCCCATATATATGTATATATCTACATATCTCTATCTATCTATCTATCTATCTATCTATCTATCTATCTATCTATATATAATGAGAACTTTTTGAGCTACTCATATGTAAAAATCTACTCGATTTTTTGGGCCTAGAGGTCTAGCTAGAGGCTGGAACTCTTCCCAGGTGTTTCCAGAAGATCATATATATTTAATTGAATGTATAATTGAAACACACAAGCATTTTTTCCAGAGGTTGTCACAAAGTCAGTGTTACTTTTTTCTAATACACTTTCCCATGCCCCAAATGTACCTAAAGTCTAATTAATCATATGCTTTTAATGGCAAGCAATTCCAGTTGGGGTTTCATACCAACTTTTGTTTCATGTAATAGTGAAACACTGTCAATATCAACTGCTCTTTGCTAAGAAGATATTCAGCAAGAACAGGATTTCTTTGCTCAAGCTTCAAGGACTGATTCGTTAGCCATACCAGTGAAATTTAGTTGGATTTAACAAACAATTAAAAGCCTTAGTGGTACAGTGAATCTCCTATTTGTAGCCAGCAAGAGCTTCCTTTGAATCTTGACTCAGGCATTTACTAGCTACATGAACTTAGGCAATCACTTAATTTTCACTCACTTTTAGTTTTGTCATCTATGAAATGGAGATATACCCCAAGATTATTGTTAGGATCAAATGAGATAAAAGTGATTTGCAAAGAGCTATAAAAATCTTAGCTATTACTTTTATTGTTATTAGTTATTATTATTTTCAATTTATAAATAACTTCAGATACATTAATTCATTAAATACTCCTAACACTTGTGGTGATATAAACATTAAAAGTATCATTATATCCATTATTTTAATAGATGAGAATAGAGAGTCCCAAGGCACCTAAAGGACTTGGTCATATAGTGAGTATCAGAAGTGATATTTGAATCCAGATCTCTCCTTGCTTCAAGTATAGTGCCCATTCTCATGCTGTGCTGAAATATTTTTCTGGGGAGAGACACAAGTTGTAGATGAGAGATGTATCTTACCTTTGTGTGCCCACAAGTAGGCAGAACAGTACATCCATAAAATCTCACCAGTAGGATTCAATTTTCAAGTTTGCCTCAGGGAATGAAGCTACCCTGAAAACGCTTTATAATCTAGTGAATGAACCAAGGGTTTCCCCATCTTTACTTTGCCAGTTTGCAACTGCCTATGAATTTCTTTTAAAGAAACAGAGACTTTGTGGGGCAGGAAGAAACCTTGAAAGGCCTTTTGATCAATCTCCTTCCTTCCAAATTCCCTAATACATTCCTGAAAATTAACCATCCAATTCATTCTTTAAAGCCTTTTGAGAAAGAAATAGAATTTCTTTTGGTAGCTTTTCCACATTCTTATAACTCTCAGAGTTCTTATAGCAAATTCTAAAGTCAAATATTAAGCAGCTAAAACATTTCTTGCTGTATCAGCCTCTACAGATCCTGCCTTGAGATTTTTTTGGTATATTTTTGGAGAAGTTTGAATCTCTTAATTCAAGAAAAGTTCTGAAGGCAGAAAATAATTGGAAGGCAAATTATTCTTCATGGACCTACTCCTTGAGTTGTATTTAGTGGTTCAGGGTTTCCATCACCAAAAGTATCCTTAAATATTTATTGTTATGGAAAGGCTCATATGCTATTTTCCATCCTTTTTTAAAATCTGATGAGAGGATGGTCTTTCTGGAAATATTTCATCTTTCCAAAGCTTCTTTGAGTATTGGGAAGTCAGGATAGACTAATAAGACAATCAACTATTGATTCTTGGAAAGAATTGCACTGGGTGCTCAGAAGAAAATAGATTATTTTGATCACAACAGCTTAGAGACTGAAGTTCTATGGCTGGTAAACATAAAAGTACACTGAACTGAAAGGCAAAGAAGGTGGAGCTATAATACATCATTGAAGTAGTGTAAGAAGGGATAGAGTTTATCTGGAATTTTTTTCCCATTTTCAAAAACACAAAGATATGTTCACACTTGCAAAATTATTTTTGTTCAACCTGCTCAGCTCATGCAAAGTCAAGCATAAAGCTAATTCCAACACAAGGTGATACACTAAAGAGCTTGTCTGAAATAACAGTCTGGCTTCTACCGGCTTTGGCATTTTTATTTCATAATGTTCCCCTTCACACGTTTTCTGGTCCTTTCAAAATGGCCTGAAAGCACTTTCCTATACATGTTACTAAGTCTCCACTTCCCCACCTTTGTACACATGTTCTCCTCTAAGAGAAATGTATTTCCCTTTCCACTTCCTCGTCACATCTCAAGCTTCTTTCAAAATACAGTTCAGCTATCACTTCTTATAGGCTGTTCCCGATCTCCCTGGTTATTAGCATTCTATGCTCCTTCAAATTAGTTTATGTTAATTTTCATATACTTTGCATTTACTTCTTCAACTATATGTTTTTTTTCCACCCAAACTTGCAAATTGGATACTGCTGGTGAGATTTTATGGATGTACCATTCCACCTAGTAGAATGCAAGATCCTCAAGGGACTATTCATTTTTGTCTTTGTATAGTGTGTAGTTGTAGGTGTGTAGTGCTATCTATGTCTGGTCTAAAGTAGGCACTTAATAAATGTTTGTTGGGTGAATGACTGTTTAAAAGATGTTTGATAAATGGTTGTTGGACTAAATTGAACAGAGCAAAATGGTTTGCTTTAGGCCTTGAAAGCTATATATTAACTCACCATAATAAAAGAGAATTGTTTTACACACACACACACACACACACACACACACACACACACATCTGAGGCTGCTTCTTTCTGTGGGATTTTTGGACAATAGTTTTCATAATGCTCAGAACAACACTAAAATTCATTTTAACACGAGTAACTATTCATCTGTCATTCCAGCAGCAGAAATGAAAAGTGATATTCTTTTTAATTTTATATGCCATTCTTTAATACTGTGCTTTGTTAGATACTTTTAGGAATATGCAATAAGTGGAAAATGTATTTCTCGCTTTGCCTTTTCAGTGTCTGATGTAAGTCAATAAAAAGATTTGTCAATAACCTATGCACAAAATACTTTTCTAGGTGGAAGTGGAGATAAAAAAAGCAAACAGGAATAAGAGAACACTAACAGTAATAAAAAAAAAAAGTCCCATTACAAGCTAAAGACTCAAGAGGAAGAATTGAGAAAGGAATGTATTTATATTGGAGAGAAGAGCCTATTCAAAGGTCCAGAGGCAGGAAATATTTTTGCTGAGCTAAAAGAATAACAAACTGGCCAATCTGACAAGAAAGTAGGGTGAGCGGAGGGGAGTGGTGTGAAATAGCATGGAAAATGTAGGTTAGGTCCACATTGTGAAGCACTTTAAATGTCAAGCTGAGGAATTTGTATATTATCCTAGAGGCAATTGGAAGCCATTTAAGATTCTTGTGAGGGTAATACCATAATCAAACTAGTGCTTTAAAGCAATTATTTGACATGTGTGGAAGCTGAAGTGAAGATAAGAGAGACTAGAAGCAAAAAGGCTAAACATTAGGAGGCTATTTCAGTACTCTAGGTAAGAAGTGATGAGGGCCTTAACTGGAGTTGGGGCTATGCTAATTGAGAGGAGGCAACCAATGAGAGATGTTATATAAATCAAATTGATAGGAATTGGAAATTGATTGGATTAGGTGAAGGACAGTGAAAAGAAAATAACTCAGAGAATATGAAAGTGGTGACCAGAAAGCTAATGGCAAAAGTAATAAAATTTGCTTCACATGGTCAATTTTGTTGGGTTTTATTGTTTTGAGGGGGTATGGGTCATGAATTTCATTTTAGACACATTCAGTTTGAGATATCTATGGAACATCCATGTAGAAATGTCTAATAAGAAGTGGGTGAAGCAGGACTAGAGCCCTAGGGAGACAGAGTAATAATGGATATACAGGTTTGGGCATCACCTGTACAGACAAGTAAAAAAATATTGAACTTAACAGAGGTCATCAAGACAAAAGGTATGAGGAAAGAAAAGAAGTCTTTCTAGAACAAACCCTTGGGTGACACCTCTGATTAATGAGTGGGACATGGATGATAATCTAGCAAAGGAGATGAAGAAATAATCAAATAGATATGAGGGGAAACAGGAAAGAGCATTTCCACAAAAGGCGGGGAAGAAGAGAGAAATGAAGATAAAGAAGTAGTTAACATCGGTAAAAGCTATAAAGAGCTCGAGAGGGTAAGGGATGGGAAAATGACATCAGAGGACTTCAAAATTGGAGGAGTTTTAATAGCCCCAAAGAAATCAAAATCCGTTTAATGATAGAGATGAAAATTAGAAATGGCAAGGGGCCAAAAGAGTTAAATTACTTTTCACACAAAATATCTCTCCAGATTCTGTATCAAGCAGGATAAACTGAATAACAAAGGCCTCATGACACCAATTCAACACTTCATAGGATAATTACTGGGATGAAAACATCAGGCTTATCAGATTTATAGGCATTGACAATTGTCATTTCTTAATTTTGTCTTATTTCTCTGAGCCTCTTCATAAATATAGGTAGTACATTTTATTGATTTGAAATTCATTAATCTCATAATAATAAATGCATCATGGTTGCATTCTTTGATTTTTCTTCCTTAAATAAACTTGTTCTCAAATTACCCAAAGCAATAAAACAAATGGAAATAAAATATAGAGATCACAGAAAAAAAAAAGTTGATAAAAAAGTAAATGAAAAAGGTATTTGTGATCAATTAAGTTTCAAAAGCCATCATCAGGTAACAGAAGCAGGGTGATATAGCAGACAGAAAGATGGTCTCAAAGTCAGGAAGCACTGGGTTATAGTCATGTCTCTGACACAAACCAGGTGTGTGACCCTGAGCAAATTATTTAACTTGATCAAGACAAATCACTAAGACTATGATGCAGGCAAGGTATCAACCTACATTAGTAAACTAGTTCCTTACTAGTTTGGTTATGTCTGACTCTTCATGACCCATGTGGTAGTTTTCTTGTCAAAGATACTGAAGCAGTTTGTCATTTCTTTCTCTGGCTCATTTTACAGATGAGGAAACAGATAAGCAGGGTTAAGTGATCTGCCCAGGGTCACACAGCTATTAAGGCAGGATTTTAACTCTGGTCTTCCTAACTACCATCCTGGTACTCCATTCACTATGTCACCTAGCTGCCCCAATTCCTTATGTGGCAGTTCCCTATAATGCCAATAAAATCACAGGTTCACTCCTTTTCCTTATTGCTATCATTTTCATTATTATTCACTTGATAGCATGGCATCCATATATCATACTTATAGGCGACTTGCTACCAAAAAAAAAATACATCCTTGAAGATGTGGAGCTTAGAAAAAGGAAAGTGCCCTGAAACTCCTACTGGTATTCCTTTTCACTGAGGTCACCTGTAGTGAACTTAGCTCTGGATTGGGAGTGAGGTTCAAGGCTCAGTCCTGCGATTTACTGAATATATAGGCTTTTAAAAGGAGGCAGGTGGCCTATCAGTGTAATGCCTACCACTGTGCCTGGAACACGGGAAGAATTTTAAAAAGAAACAAAAAACATTTGTTGATTGATTGATTGATTGGGAGCCTTCTAACCATTGTCCTTACCTTGAATCCTTAGTCCAATGGCCAAACTCTAATGTCTCCTACTAACTCTGGATCACGTACATATCCTATGTGGCAATGCTGTTACTTCCCTGCCTAGGGTTTTTGCCAGGTAAAAGAATGAGTCAAAGCAGATAAGATCTGTTCTTTTCATCTCATTAGCCTTGATATAGAGGGTATACAGAAGGTCCTCTTTATGGATTCCAGACAAAAATAGACTTACCTTTGCTTCTACTTCTATTTTACTCTATGCTTCCAGTAGACTTCCCATCTTCAGTCCATATGGTGTAATAAGACACTGTACTTGTAGCCGCAAGACCTCACCTTGAATCCAAACTTCCCTGATTGATAGCTATCTAACAGTGGGCAACTCACTCTACCTTCCTGAAACTATCTCTTCATCTATAAAATGGAACTAATACTTGTCTCACTTTCCTCCTAGGGTGCTTCTGAGGACCAAATAAACCAAAATATGGAAGAGTGATGTTGAAGCATAAAGTACTATATAAATGTCACTATTATTGCATTCTATACATAATAAAGAATAGCTAGGTAGCACAGCAGATAGAGTGCTGGCCTTGGAGTCACAGAGGACCTGAGATCAAATCCAGCCCTCAGATACTTACTAGCTGTGTGACCCTGGAAAAGTCCTTTAATCCTGTTTGCCTCAGTTTCTTGTCTGTAAAATGAGCTGGAGAAGGAAATGGCAAACCATTCCTGTATCTTTGCCAAGAAAACCCCAAATGGGGTCATGGTGAGTCAGACAGGATTGAAACAACTCATCAACAACATACATAATAATAGACCAATTCAGTATGTCCCAGGAGGGCTGGGATCAGGTCTCTAATACTCTGTTCAGTTATTAAGACTTTTGTGGGAAATAACACAAATATTCTATGGTACTATGCGAACTGACCTAAGAAAATGGGTTGCTTCATGGTGAGCTCACCATTTGTACATTTATGAAATGTACTGTAAATTACAAAGGAGGAATGTAAAGGATATGAGAATTGGGTGAGCAGAAATAAATTAATGAAGAAAAGAGACATAGCCAACATTCAATTTGCAAGTCCTCTAGCTATGTTAAGAATGTAAAAGGTTGGACTGAAACACTCTCTCTCTATCTCTCCACACTACATACACACATATACACATACTGCGTGTTTCTGTATTTGTTTTTATGTGTATAAACACTTATTTGTGCATGACTGATTGAATGTTTTCTCCTCCATTAGACTCTGAGCTCCTTGAAAGTAGGGATGATTTTTGCCTTCCTTTGTATGCCCAGCACATAGTAAAGTGTGTGGCACATAGTAGGTGATTAGTTGATTTTTTTTTATTTGTTTGTTTTTAAAGCAATCGGGGTTAAGTAACTTGCTCAAGGTTACACGGCCAGGTGTTTCTGGGTGGGTGCTAAGTGTCTGAGCCCGGGATTCGATCCCCAGGTCATCCGGACACTGGAGCTGGTGCTCTTACTCGCTGAGCCACCTGGCCGCCCCTTGATTAGCTGATGTTTGATGACTAACATGAACAAGAGTCACACTGGATGTGTAAGTATGTGAATTGTTGAACTCTGAATTGCTGGTGATAAAGCGACATTAATGAGATCATAAATCCATTTTTTTAAACCACATAGATAATTGGTGAATTTCCTATTATATAATACATGGAATCTAAGTTTCCCATTGTTTCTTGCTGTTCCTACATAGCACAGATTTGAACTACGATGTTTATATTTCTATTTATCACTGAAAATGGTTCATTTAAATTTATATCTCCTCCATTTATTACCATTATTACTCACTTTCAGAAGAAGATAATTAGGGTTGGAATTGAAGACACTTCAGCTTTAGTAAATTAATTGATGAACAGAAGTTTAAACATGACCCTAATGAATTAACTGTTCTTTCTGTAGATCTTCATAACATAATGTCAACTCAAGTTTGAACTACATGATAGCAACCTCTTTTGCTCTAGAATTATTTAGAAATGATACATGATGACATACGTGTGTATACATTTATAGCATACACACAAATATACTTTTTAATTTTTTTCCTGTCACATGTAATTGATACATGCTGGTATAATATGACTTTTGAAAGTAGAAAGGAAGAGTAACAATAGAAAATGCAAGAAAACCCAAATGGCAACCCTAAGATCAAAGAATGAAGAGAAGCCAGTAATTGTGAAGAATTTCATATACCTTCTATGTGAGGTCCACCTGAGCCAACATTTTAATAAAAAGGTAAAGAAAGAAAAATTGAACTAATGAATGGTTATCCCTTACAACAGAAGTACAAAAAAGACCCATTAATTAATTTGCTAAGAATTATTTCTTATTTACATGCATAAACCTAAGTTTGATCTCTCATTTTATTTTGGAAGGTATGAGGACAGAGTGAGGTCTTAGCAAAGAAAATAAAATTCTTTATTTAGTCTTTTTAAAGCAACAGAAACATTAATTACTGATATATTTTCCTGTATTTTAATAAAAAAGATAGATGATGCATTGTTATTCTACCTACATTTTAATAATTTTTTCAATTTAGTTAGCATTTATTTTATTTCCCTCTTACCCCATACCACAAATGAAAAAGAAAAAGAAAACCCTTGTAACAAATACACATAGTTGAGGAAAAACAAATTCCCACAAGGCCATGTCTAGAAAATATGTGTATCATTCTGCATACTGAGTTTATCACCTCTCTGTCAGGAGGTAGGTAACATTTTCTGTCTTAGACATTCTGTAATCATGGCTGGTTATCATGCAGGTCAGAGACTTGAGTCTTTCAAAAAGCAACTTATAAGTATATCATAGAATCAACATTTCAGCTTAATCCCCTATACTGTCTCCCTCTATAGCTTTAAGTATGGCAGCTAACATTCACAATGATTACCAATCCTCTCTCTCCCAAACCCACACACCCAGAATAATATTTTAGTGAACTTTTGGAATCATAGATAAGAGTTCCATATAATTTTAGTTGTAGAAATATATTTGACCATGGCAATTATTTGAAAATTGTGTAATTCCTGTATGCTATATATGGCAACTCTGAGATAAGGAGTGTATGAAATTCCCCATTCCCCAATCATTATGGAGAACTGTGGATTCCCTGTAAGAAAACACACCTATGCTTATGTTGCTCGTTACAAGAATATAAGTGATCAGAGCATTGACAAACCTGTGTAATTTAGTATTTTAATTCCCATAATATTATACACACTATTTTCCCAAAATTCTCTGAATATTATACCATAAACTGATTTTTTCTTCTTTGCTGATGCTATTATATTAAATTTGCTAAGGTCAGGCTACTTGGTACTTTCTGACCTCAGACAGCAAATAGTAAAGGGAATATTACTCTCTTATTATGACTCACAGTATCTACTTGCTAAAATCACAACAATTTTTTCACAATTGAAGATTCCTATAAGTAATATCTAATTAGAAAATAGAAAGTGATGAATCACCCCTATACTTAAGGAATATTTTATCGCAACTAATTCCTTAATTTACCAAGAGCTTTATTTTTCACAACAAAGTAAGACATCTTTCTCAATTAAAAAAAATTATAGGATTATAGTTTTAGAACTAGAAGTTATACTAGAGATCACCCAGCTGAATTTCCTCATTGTATAAGTTAGGAAATAAACCCACAGGAGAAAGGAACTTACCTAAAGTTATAGACTTGTCAGCACATAGAATGACAGCTGGAAGGATATTCAGAGACCATACATTTCAACCTGCTCATTTTGCAAATGAGGAAACTGAGTCCTAGAAAAGTTAAGTGACTTGCCAAGGTCATATAAATAAGCAGCAGAACCAACATTTAAAAGATTGTCAGATTCAAAACCTCACTTTCTTTCCCAAAGTACCACATTATACACAAATCAAATATTCATAAATATTCAGAAGATGACATGTTTTCCTTGTGGCCTAGATAATAAGCAAATGCACTTTTCCCCACACAACTAATATCTATATTCAGATAAAAAATAAATATACTGAAAGGCCACATGTAGCCCACTTGAAATTTAAAATTTGCTTTCCCATCTACAAAAATATATTGTAAAAAATGTTTGTATATAAACACACAGCAGACACAGGCATTAACTCTGGAGAGACAAGCATAAGACCTCTTAAATGTTAACATTTTTAAGCCTTAATGAATTTTGCATGAATGAAAACATTGCAGGTGCATGAAATACCAAGGAATCTTGGTGAGCTTTGAAAAAAGCTATCCATGTAAAATGTCTCTAAACACAAAAATTAAATCCCTATATCATGGACAAGTATGGTGGGGGCACCAATGAATGCTTCCAGTACATTGTTGACTTCTTAGCTTAAAAAAAATCAACACATACATAAAGTAAATAATCAGAATATTGAGAGTGTGTTATTCTGGCTTTCTTTGTCAGTGCTAGATTAAGAATATTCAAGAAAAATATTCATTCAAAATGATTTTTTGTTATAAAAGTTAACTATTTAGAAATAGAGGCATTAAGTGATGTAGAGCAAAGCAGAATTAGAACAGCATCTGCACTGATAACTACCAGGTTATAAACAACTGCAATAATATAATGTAACGTAATATTACAAAGCTTTATGCACTCCATTTCCCCACCATAGGTGGCTAGAACCTACAGCTCCATAAAACCAGGAAAGTCAACTGACTATGTAAACACTAGAACATGATATCTATTAAAGTTTTGAAAAATGCATTTCCTTCTATACTCTTAGTAGACATGCTAACAATTAAAGATAACTAAAATAGCAAAGTAAAAAAAACACAGAAAATGTATGTGATGGGGATATCATTCTACTCTGTGAGTTAAGCTAAACATTAAAGCTATGTGTCTACAAGCACAGAATTTAATCTAGTGGTACTGTAACAGCACATTCAAAGTTAATTCTGCCAGTGAGCAGATGTTAAAAAGATTCTCACTGTTATATGTTAAATGCTATACAAAAAGTTGTGAATAAATAAACCATAGTTTATTGTTGATATGTGATACATCATTGATCAATTTCTATTTCCTTAAATAAATCTCTCCATTGTGTGGAACTGCATGTGGGATAGAGGAGGAAGGTCGATTCTTTAGTCTCCTTCCCTTCAGAAAGGATTCTGTATTTCCATTTCTCCCCTTAATTTCGATGTAATGCCATTCCTAAAGAGGATTTTTGCCTTTTTTTTTCTTTTGAGAGAGGAGGATGGGAACTTCGAACCTTCATTGTGGAATTCTTTCCCCATAACATCAGCAGGCCATTAGCAACACAGAATATTAGAGAGTTCTTTGGGCATACTAAGTGGTTGAGTTGCCCAGAGCCATGTTGTGTTTGAGACAGTACTCGAACTCAGATCTTCCTGACCCCACAGCCAGTCTGGATCTTAATACAATTTAATCATTTCTCCAAACTCCATAAAAGACTTCCAGATCTTCTATCATTATGCTTGCACAGACAGAAGAGATTAATATTATACATTTCAATTCCTACTATGAACTAACAGCAATTTAAAACTCAACTAAAACTCTCAAGAAAAAAATGAAAATTCCTGGTCACTATTTCTGCTTTAAAATCAACTTTCCTCTTTTTTCCACACAATTCTGAGGCTATCCTTTAGCTATATGTCTTCCAAACTTGTTCCAGTTCCTTTATTCTTTCCACATAAGTTCTATTTTCAGTCTCTGCTGCTAAGTTCTGGACATTTTCTGTTTCTATGAAATGTGGGGCTTCCCAGAAGAGATAGATACTGATGATCTGAGCAGCACTGTCTACAGCAGAAGCACCGTCCTCATGGCTCTTACAGATAGATCAGTCTCAAGGCATTTCAACATCACTACATTAGGGAATCCTATTTGACTTGTGGTCAGTTATGACATTCAGCACTTTGTAATACTTGTAACTACCTATGCATTTCCCAGTGTATTTCAGAAATGGAATTGGGAGTTTCCTATGTAGTTGTGGTTATGGGACAGAGGTGAATGACTCAGTGCCGAATAAGACACATTCTTTTTTCTAGAAATGGACAGTTTGGAAATTTGCTTTGAGTGACTCAGAACTAGTTATTTTGTATTTTTTAATTACTTGCCATGATAAAAAAACCTTTTTTAACTAAAAATTTTTGTATAGAATAATCAGAAACATTAAGGCACTGAACTATTCCATATTATCTCTTTAACAACCGTATCAGACTATCACTACTACTCAAACCAATAAGAACAAAGGACATAGTGTCCATTTTCTTATGAACCTTTCCTCTCCCTGTCCCTATATTTTTTTCTACTTCTGTGGTTGCCAGAATATTCAGCTAAGGCAAGAAAACATAGATTGTTGGGAAGTGTCTTTATAGGTAAGGGAGACTTATTAAAAAAGTCAGGATAGCGATTAGGCAGAATTATAATTACTTACATATTGATTGATAGGGCAATGGTAGAAAAACTGAAGGGGGCAAGACATTTATGAACGTAATGATAGAATGCTTTCAAAATCATGGAAGAAATAGTCAATACAGTTATTGGTTCACCTAGCCCTCATCCTGGGAAGTCATCCAAGCATATTTTAAAATTCTGCTGGAACTGGAAAGCATACAGAATCCTCACGGATCAATACTATTCAAGTTGATATGAAAGGTGCCAAGTATTCAGGAAATACTAAGAATTTGGTGTCAAGGTCTTGGCTAACACCAATGACCTCTTTTTTTTTCTTTTTGAGTTCTTCATCACTTTTGATACAGTTAAACACTCTCTCCTCATCATTCATTATATCTTCAAATATGGAGAAAACATGGACTCTTGCACCTTTTCAGATTCTACACAATAGAATAATCCAAGTTAGGATATCAAGACTAATGATATAGATCTAGAAGTCATTCACAGAGAGGTGGTAACTGAAGTACCATCACTATTTACAATACTGTCCTCAATGAATCAAAAATACATATAAGTACTATATGTACTTCTCTGTACCAATATGTACCAAGTACTATATGGTAGAGTAAGGGAAACAAAGACAAAAGCAAACTGAATGCTGATTTCAAAGAGCTTACACTCTAACAGAAGCGATGTGATACTAATATCACACGATCAAAACAATACATATTTGAAACTGAAAGGGAATGTAAAGATCGTCAATTCAACCTCCTTCATTTTACAGATGTGGCAACTGAAGCCAAGAAGGACTCTAAGCTTCAGTGGCTTGCCCACAGGGGCACATAACCAGTAAGTATTTGGGGCTGGATTTTTACTCTAATCCTAACCCCAAATTCAGTACTCTACCCATTGTACTCCCCAACTATATGGAAGTATACAGAAAATATAGTTTGTGGAGGAAGGACACAACAAGGCCTTGAGACAAACTATGAAACAAAGACTATAATGGGGGAGGCCAGGTAGTACAGTGAGTAAGAGCACCGGCCCCAGAGTCGGGATGACCTGGTATTGAATCCGGGCTCAGACACTTAGCACCCACCCAGAAACATCTGGCCGTGTAACCTTGAATAAGTTAGTTAACCCCAATTGCTTAGGGGTGGCCAGGTGGCTCAGTGAGTAAGAGCACTGGCCCCAGAGTCGGGATGACCTGGGATCAAATCCGGGCTCAGATACTTAGCACCACACCCAGAAATAACTGGCTATGTAACCTTGAGCAAGTTAGTTAACCCCAATTGCTTTAAAAAAAAAGAATATAATGAACTACAATGCTTTTGCCTATCAGTTGGACTACTACAGACCTGGGAGGCAGGCTACTCCAAGGTATAGGAAGGGCTCAGCTTTAACTGCCTCCTGCTTCTCCTTATCACAGTAAGTTTAGTGATGGACTGGAGGATGGTTATACCACCATCAAGTTTACAGGATTATAGATTCAGAGTTGTCAGTGACCTTAGAGTCCTATCTGCATATTTTTACAAATGAAGAAAGATGGGGTACAAATGTTATGTGACTTGCCCATGAAAACATAGTGACAGCAAGCAAGATCTGAACCATGATCATTCTCACTTAATGTCCAGTACTTTATGTAGCTACTCTAGGTTGCTTATATTTGGAGTGAATGTCTAGTTTCAGACCTGCTTCTGCTCACCAAGCTTATATCACCTGACTGTTTTCACTCTCTCTTTTTTTTTTAAGCAATCGGGGTTAAGTAACTTGCTCAAGGTTACACGGCCAGTTATTTCTGGGCGTGGTGCTGAGTGTCTGAGCCCGGGATTTGATCTCCAGGTCATCCCAACACTGGAGCCGGTGCTCTTACTCACTGAGCCACCTGGCTGCCCCTTTCACTCTCTTTTCATAGTACCTATCCACCAGCACAGGGATACATGGACTCCACTAAGGAATATTTCCCCATAACATTTTTTGAGATGTGACTCTCCCACTACACATTCATAACCTCTTTCTCATCTGGTCTCTTACCACCTGCATTATATGTAATTCTACTAAGGTACCCACTGCCCATTCTCAGTAGATCTCTCTTATAACCAAATAAATAGTCTAGTCAAATAAATCCACATATTAGATATGTATCTGAATGTATATCTCATTCTTCATCTCCAGTCCATTAACTGTCAAAAGATGGGAGTTATGTTTCATCAGTCATCTGAAGTAAATATTTTCTCTGCATTGATGAAAGTTCACAGATTTTTAAAATTTCATTTTCTTATTATCGTTTTGTAAATTGTTCTCATGCTAATCACTTAGCTTCAGTTCATACAAGTCTTCCTGTGTTTTCTGAATCCACTATATTTGTCATTTCTTGTAGCACAATTATAAGTCACTACATTTATATATTAGCCATTATTCCTTTGGTAGGCCCCTGTTTTGTTTCTAGTTCTTTGCTGCTACTATCAAAAATATGTAGTTATAAATATTATTATATGTATAGGTCCTTTGGGTAATTAGGTAGCACAGTAGATAGAGTGCCAGGCCTGGAATTGGGAAGACTTATGTTTATGAGTTCAAATCTGGCCTCAGACACCTACTAGCTGTGTGACCCTGGGCAAGTCACATAATCCTCTTTTATCTCAGTTCTTCATCTGCAAAAGGAACTAAAGAAGAAAATGACAAACCACTCCAGTATCTTTTCCAAGGAAACCCCAAATGGTGTCGTGAAGGGTTGGACATGATTGAAAAACATGAACATCGGCCCTTTAACCCTACCCTTGATCTATTTAGAATGCATGGTTAGTTGCAACATGGCTAATATAGGAATATGATTTGCATGACTTCACACATGTAACTGATACTCTATTTCTTGCTCTTTTTAATAGGTGTGGGAGAAGTTGAAGGGAGAAAATTTGAAACTCAAATTTTTAAAAAATGTATGTTAAAATAAAATGTGAATATTAGGAGAGAAAGAACATACATATTATTAATATCACTGGGTCAAAGTGCATACATAATTTAGCATTTTTGTTGCATATAGTCTGAAACTGTTTTACAGATGATTGAACTTATTCACATATCCCCAACAGCACATTAATGTTTCTATACTTCTTTTTTAATTTTTTTTCTTATTTTAAATAAGAAGTTTATTTAAACAACAAGATGTTTGACTTGAAGGGAAAACTATCTATGATCAATTTCTTTATAGTAAATTATCCCTACTGAGAGACAGAGATTGCCCTACATGTAACAGCTACGTACAAAAAAGTTATAAAATTGTCCTTGGTTTTACAATGATAAAAGAAAAACATTGAAATTATCCAATCAAACAAGGTATGCAAGGATTTTGTTGTGTGTGGGTTTTTTTGTTGTTGTTGTTAAACAGAGAGCAAAATAACTTACTGGAATACAAAGATAAAAGTTGAATGAGCATGCCACTAATGGAGAAAAGGGATATTTTCACAGAACCAGTTTGTTTTTTCCCCTCCCCATCTTCATTTGATGTTGATCAAAACATACCATCAGCCATTTAGTTAAAAAAAAAAAACGCATTATGCCTGTGCACATACACCAGTTACTTATGTACAATAAAGAAATGGGGAAGGGAATCGAAGAAGAGAGAAAACTATACTGCAGTAGTCAGGCCGTGGATGAACCAAATCTTGGTTTTCTAATTGTGAATGTATTGTTTTCCTTGGGAGCACAGTTCTGGAGTAGAGTTGTAGATTCTCTTTTTAGTAAGCGCCTCCTGTCTGCTGCTGGAATACATCAATTGTATCTTCATCCTCCATTTCCAACTGTGCAGGTGTGTCTGTTTCATTGATTGGTTGCCCATCAAATCGGAATCTGATCTGCCTCATTGACAAACCCTGTCGTTCACAATAGGCTTTCATTAGTTTACTAACTGGTGTGTGCCTCTTAATCTTAAATTGCACCACCGAACCATCTTGCCCTGCCACCTTCAAATTAATGTGGTCGTTGTTTTCAGTCTTGACTCCTTCCTTCGTCTTTTCGTCTGCCATGGCGAGTCTGGGGGTCTCCTCAGCAGCCGCTTCACAAGAGGTACCAGGATGATCCGCTCGGAAGGAACGGAAGGAATGGAGGGAGAAGCAGCAGCGGCAGGAGCAGGAAGAGGAGGAGGAAGATGATGGTGGTGATGGTGAGGAAGAGGAGAAGAAGGAGGAGGAGAAGAAGGACGAGGAGGAAGAGGAGGAGGAACTATACTTCTAACACCTATTTTCTACTTTTGTCATTTTTGCTAATTTGAAGAATTTGGGGTAGAACCTGAGTTGTTTTAATTTGCATTTCCCTAATTATTAGTTATTTGTAGCATTTCTGTATGATTGTAAATAGTTTGTTTTTCCTGATAACTCTATTTTTCACCGTTTTAACCATTTTTTATCAGGGACTTGCTCCTTATCTTTTTTGCATCAGTTTTTTCACACGTATTCAATATAAAACCTTTATAAGAATTTTTTTTTTCTGTCAAGAATTTTTCACTGACTTTTTCTCCTCTAATTATAATCACATCTATCTTGCTGGTGAAGAAAAGTTTTTCAAGTTTTGGTCTGATAAGTCACAGGGATAGTGAGCCTTTAACCATAAGGTTAGTTGTCATGCCATTTCTAGTGGTAGTATTGATTTGATTACTCTATTACCAGAAAAATAGGCATAAAGTGAGGAGGAGGACATGTGTGTGCCCAAAGAGCAGCTGGTAAGATAACTGGGGTGAATGGATAAGAAGCATCAGCTGAGACCAGATAGTCATTTGCACAGTGTCTCCCCCACAAAATAGGGAGCTCTGGAGAGCAGGGACTCCTTTGGTTTTCTTTGTATCCCAGGACTGAGCATAGTACCTGACACATAATAGGAGTTACATAAAGGCTTCTTGAATTTACTTGATTCTGTCTCTATAATTTTATGCTAACCCAGTTTAAGGTTCTATTTACATTTTTGGCCAGTCTCCAATTCCACCCTCTACTAAATTCTGATCAGACTGTGTCACACCTTTACCCAAATTCTAAGGCTGCTTTGGTATAATTACTATACCAAATGAAAAATGCTTAATTCTAGGATTTAATAGCCCTTGCAAATGGAAGAAGTAGTAAAGAATGAAAAAATATCTTGTATTATGTGTCAGGAGACCCAGGTTTAGGGCATGACTCAACTACTTACTATTTTTTTGAACCTGGATAAGTCCTTAAATCAACTAGAACCTTTGGGTACCTTATTCTGAAAATATGGACACTAATGCTGATACTACCCAAGTCACAGGGTTTTGAGACCTGGCAGGCAAAGTTATTGTATATTGTATATGCACACATAGATACTTGCCTCATATCTATACATATTCATATGTATGCATATATTCTGTTTTTAAAATAATGGGTAGTGAAAAGATTAAAAACAACTATAAACAATCTCACATCAACTCTGAACAACTTTAACGATGTAGTATCAGACTGAAACAGTGGCAATACCTTTACAATAAAATAATTAAAATTGAAGTCATATAAAACCAGAGTTGCTCACCTCCCTTATCTGTAAAAGCAATTAGGGCAATATCTAGCACACAGTAGGTCCTCAATAAATGCTCTAGCATATGTAAAAGAAGGGCAACAGACTTGATAAACACTAAAATCCATTCCAACTTTGTATAGCATTCCAATGTGAAGGACCTAAAATACCTGTGCTAAGTATGAAATAATATGCCTACCGAGACTCTGTAATAAAATGTCAGGTATAATGAAGAAATGAAGAAAAAAATCTGGCTATACAGACTGTGCCACACCACTGTCAAAATTCCAGATGTTCCACAAAGTACAGAATCTTAAAACATAAAACAAGTTACTCAGTCTTAAACTGAACTAAGACTTTTGGGATACAGTGTAAAATAAGTTGCAAAATGATTGAGTCTGCATCAGTTAATGGAAAATCCTTAGTAACCAAGGCTCCATATACAAATTAACAAGTTTCAGAGGATTACAATGTGAGAAAAATGCACTTATAACTAAAACCACAGCCAAGTATTCCAACAGAGCTGTGCTGTGTTTTCAGTGATGAGATGCTCTCCAGTTTGTGAATAACAACTCATCCATGCCTGTCTATCCCATGTAGCTCTCATCCCTTCCTTCCCACTAGTTTGTCATAGAGGGAGGATTTCTTCAAACTTTCCTGACAGCATGAAGATATTAGTGGAACACATGGACTATGCAATGATCATCCTTTATACTGATCATGTGACCAACCCACCTTTTGGAGTCACACATTTCTTTCATGATACACTGCTTGACTTCTATAACTCCTCATTTGTATAGCTCACATCCACCTTTCAAACCTCCCTTGTCCTTTCAGTAGTCTTCAACTTCAATTCCAAATACAACTGTATTTTTCTTAATGATAAGAATTCACGCTGGTATAGTATAGGACCTTGTGTTACATTGATATGGGATACTTCAAACTATTCTCATTGCTTTTGCCTCTTTTCTGGTTGGATTTTACATAAATGAAATTTGCCTTAATGAAAAAATGATATAAAATTAATAAAAGAGTTACTGTGTTTTCTAGTGGAGAATAAGATATGTTGAGTTCTTTGTCTTTCCCTGGAAATGATCCTGGATGATCAGTTTTGCCTCTGGGCCCTTCCATTTTTGTTCTACAAAATGCATGCACAACTGCTAGTCATGTAAATGATCATACAAATGGAAAAGCTATTTATCTTCCAGAGCACCCATCAATATTGCCTGCCGCCAAGCATGTTGTTCATGCACAATATAATCCTCTTCACTGCCAGATAAAACACAATGCCTACAGTTTTGAGTTATTAAAAAACTCAGCAAGCCAATCCACCATTAATTCTGAAATACAAATACATGAGCCAAGTATCTTCCATGAGACATGGAATATTTTTAGCACAACAGATTGAGCATGTAGTGTCTAAGTTATTTAATAGTGGGAATAGGTGACCCCAAGGGAACCCAACAAATTGAAGTTATTAATAATGATTCTTTGGGTTTAAACAAAATTGTACAAACTTGAAAAAATCTATGCTTACCCCAGAGAAAGTAAATTTGTTTCTGGATAAACTAAGCTGCACATTCATACCAAGAGACAAATCAATTTCAAAGTCATTATTATAGAGGCTAGTGATGCTATTCTCAATATCTAGCAAAGCAACAAGACCAGATGGTCTGAAATGGGAATTCTACCGTGCTTTGTAGCAATTCTAAATTCCAACTATGAAAGACATTCTCAGTCAGACATCCTTTTGGAGGAACTGGCACCAAGATCTTTTTGTACTGTACAATTATTACAAATCACTTGCAAATTCATATGCTAAAGAACTTGTAATGATTTTCATTTTGAAATAAAAAAGAATATAACTGAAAATCTACATTAATATACCAAAATATAGAGAGAGATGAGAACATTAATTTTTAGAATTCATAAAATGAGTAAAATGAAACTTTCAATCAATATCATTATGGACCAAGAGGAGTAGATAGACATATTTTCATTCTGAAGAGTTATTTAAAAGGCCCAAATATTGAGACATTATTTTCCCAAGTCAATACACAATCTTAAATGGCAAAGCAATGTGTGTCATCAAGATTAGTAGCCTTCATTCTCAATACTGGGAGGCACCTTCAGAATGGAACAAGGACCTCTGGTGTTTCTGCAGGCTTCCCAAAAATTAACCTGGACTGAGCCCCACCTTCTTCTTGAAAAGTTCCAGAAGGTAGATACATTAATCACAGCAAGCACTAGGGTTTAATAGTTTTTAACTGCATGAGTCTTTTACTTATTTATGTTAATACATTTTTAGGTTATTTTCCACCCCAAGGAAAGATGAAAGGATCCCAGATTAAGAGTTGGAAGGAATTTTATATGTCATCTAATCTCATCTCATTTTAAGATAAGGAAACTGTAGCCCATAAAAGTAAGCAATGTGCCCAAGATCACACAAGGTAGTGTGTGGCAAAGTCAGGATTTGAACTCAAGGTCTTTAATTCAAAATCTAGTGTTCTTCCCACTATACTATGAGGTGGAAATCGGAGGATTGCTACTCCTACATGATTTTTGCAGTTAGGAGACTTCTCTTCACTGAATCAGTAAGTCTAATTCTTTATATATCAAGTAAAATGCTAAAGTTCATTTTGTTCTTCTAATTCTTTCTTCCATATGGAACCCAGCACATTTAAGGTGCTCAGTAACAATGGATTAGTAGTAGCATGATTATTTATATACAAAGAAGGGCAGATAATGGTGGAAATGTCAAATGTAGAGGCATAAAAGGTTTATTTATTGTTTTTAGACTGAATGTCATGAATACCACCAGATGAAACAAGATCAGGTCTACTCCTCTTAATCAATAGAGAAGTAGCCTGGTGTTTTCTTTATTGACTGCTTTAGAGCCAATGCAATATTAACAGTACCCAGTATCATGCTAAAGACCGTGACTATAAGTATTGCATGACGTTGGATCGCAAAATATATCAAACTCTCCAGATAGAGAATAGAACTGACACATTTATTTAGCCTCCAGAAAACCCAATCCCAAAACCAGTAAGCTGATTCCATGATAGTACCAAAGATATTCAGAAGCCATAATAACACTGAGAGCCATGACATCCTTCAGCTTTCCCACAATCCAATACAAGATCAACATTTACTCACAGACTTCTTCATCTCCTTGTCTAGGTGTCCTTTCTCCCCCACCACCTGGCTAGCTCTGACCAGCTTCCTCTGGGCTCTGCTTCCCTTCAGCAAGCTCCTCCCACCACAAGCTCCATGTGACTACATTCAGCCTATTAGGGGGCAGAGTTTATCTTCACAGCAGGGAAGCTTCCTGTGGGCTCTGCTTCTCTTCAGCAAACTTCTCCCACCATAGGCTCCATGCGACTACATTCAACCTATGGGGGCAGAGTTTACTTTCAAAGCAGGGGAGGTCCTCAAACTGCCCCCTAGGTCTATTAAGGGGCAGGCAAGATCTTCACATTCCCATTCTCATTACAACTGCTTAATAGAGCATGGTATTTATTAAAAAAAAAAAAAGAATAAAACAAGATCATGTTCCATTTCCCTTTTGTTAATAATCTTCCATAACGTCAGGCACTATCTCATCACTTTACAGATGATCATATGGAGTCGAGGTACATCTGTTCTGTAAAAAGAGGGGGTTGGGATTAGATGACTTTTAAGCACCCTTCTAGTTCTAAATCTTTGATTTGTGATGCATCATCAAAATGGATGCAGAAGGAAAGCTGATCTAGAAATTTAATATTTCTGTTGTTTTATCTCATTGATGCCAGAAATCTAGAGGCCAGTTATGGGGAAAAAATATTGAAGCTTCCTTGGGAGTCCCAGTTAATCAGAAAATCACAGCATCACTGAATCTCAAATAAAAAGGCACCTTGGAGAAGATCAAATTCAATACTTACTCAAAGCATAAGGTCCTTCTAGAATAGGCATCAACAAATAATTATCTGGACTTTGTCTGAATGCCTCCATTAGCGAGGAACTTGCTAGTCCACAAGGCAGCGGATTTACTTCATTCTAGTTTCAAAATATCATTTGATGCTCCCTTAGTTTGTTACAATGTATAACCCTAATGAGGCTTCTGGTCATTTCAAAGACACAGATGATCACTGCACACCTTACATTTCAAATATCATTAACACACACCTTAATTCAGTTTATATATCATAGGCTCAAAAATAGAGAATAACAAAAGATCTCAAAGACCATCTTATTACCCAATCTGCATTTTTTAAAATGGTGGATGAAATTGAGTGTCAAAGAAATTAACTTGCTTATGCAAGGTTACTGATAGTAAGTATCACAGGCAGAATTTGAGCCCAAATTCTCTGATTGCAGAGACAGTGCTGTTTCAACTGTCCCATGGATTATAAAAAGTAAATTATTTGTTGAATCTGGAAGAAAGAAAAAAAATCAAAGGGTTTGAACAGATGGAAATTTGTCTCTTCTCCATTAGAAGTGATTCATAGGGTTAATATGGAAACTAACACCTCACTATAGTCTCTCTTTTTAAGGGTTTTGAAAAATATTTATATGAGTAGTACAGTTAGCTTTTGAAAATTATTTTAAGAAGTTCTTTCTTCTCAGGGAGTGACCTCTTCCCACTCAGTCATTATTATAGAGTATCATCCATCATGTTACTTAGCTCAAATTTTTTTCCAGGGAAATGATTCAACTTGGCACAATTGAAACCATATTAGTTTATTACTATTATTTACTAGAGAATATTAACCTGGGATGTTAACATGGCTTTGGATAATGTTAGCAAAGAAACTGAACTTCTGAGTCCTAATTAGTGTTTAATCTTGGCAAACAACAAGCAGTTTAAGATTCAAGCTTGAAAGGTTCAAAAGGGTAATTGCTAAAAGGCGCAAACAAATTCAGGATTAGGAGTGGGAAAATTCTGATTTCCGTAAGAAAAAGTCAATTAAAAGAGCTCTTTCTATGACTACATATGCTATTCACCTTTGGGGATTTTTCCAGGGATCCTGTGAAGCTGGTAGCTAATATTTTAGTCTTTCAGCACCTGACAGGAAGGATAGAGTATTTAAGGGTATATTGACATAGAGAAGCAATGCAGTGCAGACTTGGAGTCAGGGAGACATGGGTTTGAGAACTGCCCCTGACCATGGGTTAGTCATTTACCCTCTCTCTGAAACTCAGTTTCCATATATCTAAAATAATGATAAAAATACTTTCAGTGCTTACCTCACAGGATTGTTGTGAGGCTCAGATGAAATAATTCTTTTAAAGTATATTCAAACTTCCAAGTGATGAATAAATATCAGCCATTATTACTGTCACATCCACACAATGGACAAGGTTCTTTAAAAATGTTGAAAGGGGGGCAGCTAGGTGGTACAGTGAATAGAGCACAAGCCCTGAAGTCAGAAGGACCTGGGTTCAGATCCAGCCTCAGATACTTAACACAGACCTGGCCATGTGACCTTGGGCAAGTCACTTAACCCCAATTGCCCTGCCTTCCCCCTTCAAAAAGAAAAAAAATGTTGAAAGGGGGTAATTTGAGAATTCCTCTAGAGAGGGTTTAGCATCTTATAGGATAAGAATAAGATGTAGGATGTCTATATTCTATAATAATATGATTCTATGATCTCATCATGGGTACTTCTTTCCCCACAGCAAATCTCAGTTAATTACTGCCTTATTATCCTTTGTCATTTCTGTTCTCTTCCCTTAAGGCAGCTATGTGTCACAGTGGATAGAGCTTCAAGCCTGGAGTCAGGAAAATTCATTTACCTGAGTTCAAATCTAGCCTCAGAAACTTACTACCTTTGTGTGACCCTGGGCAAGTCACTTAACCCTGTTTGCCTCAGTTTCCTCATTGGTAAAATGAGCTAGTGAAGAAAATTATAAGCCATTACAGTAATTTTGTCAAGAAAACTCAATTAAGGTCACAAAAAGTTGAATGCAACTGGAAAAAAATGACTGAACAACAAGTTCCCTGAGGCCCCTACAAAGCTTCTATCAAAATTCCAGGGATCTCCACTGAGTCATTCAACATTGCAGAACAATATTGCAACATTTGGGCTGTCATTTTGTTAACTCTTATTAGTTAAATTCCACCTACTGCAGGAAGCCTTTCCCAGTCTCCTCCATCCTTCACCATCCTTCCCCAGCTCCCACCCAGTTACTGTCTGCCCTTGGAGATTACTTGCTATTTATACTGTATATATCTCATATTTATGTATACACTAGTGCAAATATTGTTTCCCCTATTAGAATGTGAGGGCCGGAACTGGATTTTTGACTTTCATTGTTATCTCCAGAGTTGACTTAGCATAGTGTGTGTGACAAATAATAATATATAAACAGTAAATGCCATTTGGCTGAAATAACTGACTTACTACCTACATATAAGGCCCATGCTTTTTGCCATTAAAATATATGTTTGATGGAGTCATTGAGAGTTGGGGATTAGTACTGAGGGAAGTATCTGAGAGTGGCAAAAAGTTGAAATGAGATGAGGTTATCTCATTAGAAAATTGGATTCCATACCAGATGTCTGTCTTATTTATTTCTTTGTGCTAGAATAATTAAGCCTTACCATCACTAGCCTTCATCAAATTTGGGTCAGACAACCTAGTATCCAAAGAAACAGAAGTATCTGGGGAGAAGAGTTGGTTAGATTTCATTATTTTCACATTAAGATTCTCATGTTTCACAAACAGGTGTTTGCCACAGTAGCGAATCCTCAAGGCTTAGCCTGAAGAGCTATCAGAAGAGATGATTGAGAACTAATTCAAGCAAATATATAGGGTAAGAATTTTCTTCGGACCAGTTAAAATGTTCTAGGTTTGCATTTCTGTCAGGTTTGTGTTACACATATTTATATAATAAAGTGCAAGTCAGTCTCAGTCCCAGAGTAGGCAGTGAAAGAAATGGAGGAATCAATTTGTATTTTCAAGGTAATTAGGGAGGGTGAAATTATCCTTGAAGGAATAGATGTACTTGGAGGAAGAAATGAAGTGGCAGAGAAGACTCTTCTGTCAGGAAATTAGAAGGCAGAAATGCATAATTCCATAAGGGAAAGGAAGAAGCACCAATGAAAATTTGGAGCTATAAAATTAATATGAATAATCTTCCTGTAAAACAAGGGTTAATTTTTTTTTCTTTCCACAGAACCTTTTGGCAGTATGGAAAAGTCTATGGATCCCTTCTCAGAATATTTTTTAAAATAATAATTGAAATGCAAAATTTCAATTATTGTCATTTTGGTTTGTCCTTCATTTTTGAAGAAGACCATGACATTAAGAAGATTATATAAATAAAGACACATTTTTCCAATCTATATTCACAAACCCCTTGAAATCTATTCACAGGCCCCAGCACTGTGTCCCTCATGTTAAACATTCTTGCACAGAAGACGTGGATGGTCCCTGGATGAAGATTTTTGTGCTAAAAGGAAAAAAAAAAGTATTTGGATCCACAGGTGCAATGGAGTGAGAAAACATCTGGCAATTTTCAGAGAAGGAAAAGGATGCAGATACTAAGACAATTATCTATCACTGAAATAAACAAAAATGACTGCTAACTTCCCAGGGCATATGTCTAGAAGTTGATGGTAAGCCTCCCAAGATCTGTCAGATCTAATGGTCTCTACCCCCTTTAAAATCAGTCATTTGGGAAAAAGTGTTATCTCCAGAGATAACCTAGAAAGAATTGCTAAATATGGTGGTCTTGCACAAACAAAAGACAAAAACCTGACAATATTGGCCATACAGGTAGTATATTCATTAATAGTCCTAGTTGAAAGGCAATTCAGGCAAGAAATATAAATCTGGGAAGACAACAGGTAGATAAGAAGATGCTGTCTAAAAATGGGATTTAGATTTTTGGACAGCAGATTAAAATACAGAACTAATGGATTCTTGGCAAGAATCACCAAATTTGAGAGTTGGAAGGGGTTTTGGCAGCTGTCTAGTACAGCCTATATATGACAAGAATCCCTGGTAAAACATAACTGACAAGTAGTCATTCAACCATTACTTGAAGTAGGGGAAGCCATGAGCTATTGAGACAGCCTATTCCCCCTTTGGAAAGCTTGAATTAATAGCTGTTTTTTTTTTCTTGACATAATCCTAAATTTTCTATTTACAACTTGAACCTATTGATCCTACAACTGCCCTGTAGGAAGAACAAGTCCAATCTGTTACCCATATAACAACACTTCAAAGACTTGAAAACAGCTATCAACTCTTCCCCTTTCCCCTAAGACTTTTCTCTGAAATAAACATGCCCAGTTCCTTCAACTGATTCCCATATGGATTCCAGTATTTGACCATCCTGTTTACCTTCTCTGGACACTCCCTAGCTTATCAATGTGTTTGTTAAATGACCACGACCAGAATTATGCACAATGCTCTAGATGAGGTCTAATTAGGGCAGAGTACAGAATGACCAACCCAATCTATTCCTGTTAGTGATGCCCCTCATAACATAACCCCAAGATTTATATTAACTTTTGTGGCTGCCACATCACCCTGACTCATATCGAATTTGCTGTCCAATAAATTCAATGGATATTTACCTATGCCTTCTTTTTCCTATACCTATAAAGTTAATTTTTGAAACCAATTATATATCTTTACATTTATTCCTACTGGATTTCATCATTTTAGATTCAAGCCAATGCTTAAATTGTTGAGTTCTTTTGATTACTGTCTGCATTATCCATCAGGTTACCTAACCTCCCAGTCTTGAATAATTTGCAAAAGTTAATTTTTGAAACCAATTATATATCTTTACATCTATTTCTACTGGATTTCATCATTTTAGATTTAAGCCAATGCTTAAATTGTTGAGTTCTTTTGATTACTCTCTGCATTATCCATCAGGTTACCTAACCTCCCAGTCTTGTATCATTTGCAAATTTGATAAATATAGCATCTATGCTTTTACCCATATCATTGATGAAAATGTAAAATAAAACAAGACAAGGAACAGCTTCCTGGGGTACTCCACTGTAAACCTCCTTTGGTGATGAATGAATCATTCACAACTAATCATTGAGTTCAGCCATCCAACCAGTTATGGATCTTATTGTATTATTGTCTAATGCATGTCTTTTCACATTCTCAACAATGATAATATGAGATACCTTATAAAAGCTTGTTAAAATTTAGGTGGATTAGAGTGGAGTGCACCTACCAAGTGCTGACAAAAACATATTTGTCTGAACTTGTGCAAATATAATCATGAAAGATTTAAACTGAAATGGTGGGAGGAGCATGGTTTACCGTAAGAAAACTGATCACATATCTCTGACAAGCCTAGTATCACAGAAAGTAGTAAGTGCAATATAGGATAAAGGGGAGTAGAAGAACGGGTACTTCCTGTCACATGGTATCCAAGAAGAGAACTAGAAATTTTAAAGTGAAGTCATAGGTCTGCAGACAAAAATACTGTAAGAATATAAAGGGAGGGAGAGAGAATGATCAGAGGAGTGGATGGTAAATTTGAAGAATTCCTCCAAACAAACTGATTAAAAGATAATGTATGGGTCTTTGAAGGCATCTGAAGGGCAACACATATTCCTGATAGGATACTATTTCTTAGAAAAATGTAAAAACAAAAACAATCACCATGATAAGAAGGCTAGAAGAGCTCATAAATACTTCATTTACTTCGTAAGAAGAGAGATACTGCAGTTTAGGACAAAAATTGTCCAATATACTCTCACTTTCCTCGCATCATGAACTTTTTATACAAATCCAACCACTCAGGTGAAACATGTGAATAAGTCATTCATTATTATATGAGCAAAAGTCTTACAGCTCTACTACTGGATTTCTCACATAACTTCCTACTCTCCTGAATCTTTTATGACATCATTGCATGTGGCTTTTCTCCTAGATTTTTTTTAAAAAGCATCATTTACAGGCAGTCAAGCAGTCAACAGTCATTTATTAGGAGCTGACTGTGCCAAGCATTGTGATAAGAGCTAGGGACACATACAAAAGGCAAAAACAGTCTTTGGTTTCAAGGATGATACTTTCTAACAAGAGACAAAATGTGAACAACTAGGTTCATATAATATGTGTGCTGGGTGTGGCTAGGTGGTGCAGTGAATAGAGCACCAAACCTGGAGTCAGGAGGACCTAAGTTCAAATCTGGCCTCAGACACTTAACACACACACAAAAACTGGCCATGTGACCTTGGGCAAGTCACTCAACCTCAACTGCCCTGTCTTCCCCCTCAAAAAATACCAACAACAACAAAAAAGATGTGTGCTGAAACGATGATGATGAGAGGGAAAGACATTTAGGAAGTGGGGAGAATTGTAAAAAAAAATCTTGCATAAAGTACTACTTGGGATAAAGCTTGAAGGAATCTGGGGAAACTGAGAGATGGAAATGAGAAGACAGAACATTCCAGTCATGTGAGATAGTCAATGCAAATGCACAATGTTGGAAGATAAAGAGTTGTGTTTGCTATAAGTAGGATGGTGTAACTAGATGGTACAGTTCCTGGAGGGCAACAAAATATAAGAATGGAGGAAGGAGCCAGGTTATAAAGATTTTAAAACAAAAAGAACTTTCTGTTTGATCTTGAAGATGATAAGGAGCTAATGAGTTTATTAAATATCATAGTAAGATTTAAGCTTTGGAAAAATTGCTTTAGTTTCAAAGGTAGGGATAGACTGAAATGGGGAGAGACTTGAGACAATTAAAAGACTATTGAACAAGTCCAGGTGAGAAAAAATGAAACACAGAACTGAAGTAGTTAGAAGGGGATAAGACATATGAAGATAGAGAACAGGATTTGACAACAAAGTTGATAGATGGGGGGAGAAAGAGAAAGTAAGACATGTATTCTTATAAAGAAAATAGAAAGTGGTTGGGGCAGTAAGAGGTAGAGTGGTATGTATGGACATGTGATTTCATCACTCTAGTGAACACCCTGTAAGAAAATTCATTCCAGCAACTGGCTATGTTGAACAACAACTATTGTTCATGATAACTTTCTTCTTTCTAGATGAAATAATAATTTAAGACAGAGTGTATGACTATATAACATATAGTCATATATGTTATAACTATGCATAACTATATACAACTATAAAACATATATAACTATATAATCATAACTATATAACATACATATAACTATATATGTGTGTGTGTGTATAACTATATAAAATATACCTAGCCAAGGAACTGACAAATAGTCTTTTAAAAAATGTTAAAGTTCAGAGCCAAGATGGAAGAGTAAAAACAGAAATTCCATGCAGCTCCCATTCCCATCTCCTCCAATACAGATAAAAAATAACTCTAAACAAACTTTAGAGCTACAGAACCCACAAAGTGACAGAGAGAAACTAATCTCACACTGAAGACAGCTTGACAGGCTGGCAGGAAGGAGACAGTACAGCACTCTGAGAGCAGAGCCCAACCCTGCATGAACTAAAGGTTTTAGCCTTGGGGCACCTTGATCAGCCCTAGCTGGAGGGACATTGAGAGAGTGGATAACCAGCAGCTGTGGCATTTTCCAGAATTATAAACCCATAAATGCCAAAGATAAAGTGAGAGATCAGTAGACATTGGGAACAGGGGGCCAGGAGTGCGATCTGGTATTTGCCACCTGGAGGAAGAAGTGGCTGAGGCTCCACGGCCATGAAGCCACTGCCGTGTGTCTGCTTCAGAGCTCCTGGCCTGCAGATTGTAGGGGGACTAAGCAAACATTCTGATGGGTAATTGCTCTTGCTTTAACCTGCTTGGATCTGGATTGTTGTCTAAGGTGGAGGTCCTGGGGTACGTGACCAGTGTGCCAGAGCATGTGGAGGCTTCAGAGAGGGCACCAAACAAATAGCCCCAGCAGCTGAGAAAACCCCAGAGATTTGGGATACAGCTGCTACGCCTCTCTGGTAGCAGAGTTCTACTGTGGCAAAAAGCTCAAAATGTCAAGTGATTGAGTGGCAACATGAGCAAGAAAAGGAAGTAAAGCAAGCTCAGCAATCTGACATTAGACTCTTATTTTAGGGACAAAAAGGATCAAAGCATGGAACATGAGGAAGACAACAAAGTTAGAACTCCTGCACCAAAAGCTTCCAAGAAAAAATATGAACTGGTTACAGGCCATAGCGGAGCTTGAGAAGGATTTAGAAAAACAAGTAAGAAAAGTGGAGGAAAAATTGGGAAGAGAAATGATAATGATGCAAGAAAATCATGAAAAGAGAGTCAACAACCTGACTGAAGAAAATAACACCTTAAAAAATAGACTAACTCAAATGGAAAAAGAGGCTCAAAAAGGCAATGAGGAGAAGAATGCCTTAAAAATCCAAATTTGCCAGATGGAAAAAGAATCTCAAAAGCTCACTGAATAGAATAACTCCTTCATAATTAGATTGGAGCAAATGTAAGATAGTGACTTTATGAGAAATCAAAATACTATTAAACAGATCTAAACAAATTAAAAAATAGGAGGCAATGTAAAATATCTCATTGGGAAAACCACTGACCTGGAAAATAAATCCAGGAGAGACAACTTAAAAATTATTGGATTACCTGAAAACCATGATCAAAAAAGGAACCTAGAAATGATCCTTCAAGAAATTCTCAAGGAAAATTGCCCTGATGTTTTAGAACCAAAGGGCAAAATTGAGGTTGAAAGAATCCACCAATCACCTCTTGAAAAGATCCCAAAATGAAATCCCCTAGTAATATTATAGCCAGGTTCTGGAGTTCCCAGATCAAGGATAAAATATTACAAGCAGCCAGGAAGAAACAATATGAGTATTGTGGAAACACAATCAGGATAACACAGGATCTGGCAGATTCTACACTGAGGGATGGAAGGGCTTGGTATACGACATTCCAGAGGTCAAAGGAGTTGATATTAAAACCAAGAATAACCTACCCAGCAAAACTGAGTATCATGTTTCAGGGGAAAATATGGTCATTCAGTGGAAAAGAGGACTTTCAAGCATTCTTGATGAAAAAAACAGAGTTGAATAGAAAATTTGACATTCAGATACAAGAAGCAAGAGAAACATGAGAAG
The DNA here is from genome assembly GCF_028583685.1 of Petaurus breviceps papuanus. Lineage (NCBI taxonomy): Eukaryota > Metazoa > Chordata > Mammalia > Diprotodontia > Petauridae > Petaurus > Petaurus breviceps. Next base: position 4,219,058 of record NW_027186473.1, read on the forward strand.
GTAAATAGGGAAAAGAAATCATAAGGAACTTATCAAAGTTGAACTATTAACATTCCTACATGGAAAAATAATTGTAACTTATGAAACATTTCTCAGTATGAGAATAGTTGAAGGGAATATAAATGTTTAAATATATATATATATAAACATACATATATGTCTGTATTCGAGGGTATATGGGCATATGAATACATAGGTGAGTGTGTGTATATATGTGTACAGCAGATATACATAGATAGATGGCACAGGACCAACAGAATGGGAAGGGATGATAATTAAAAGGTGTAACTGAGAGGTGAGAGAGGAATATAATGAGAGGAAATGGAGTTAGACAGAATGGGGTAAATTATCTCATATTGAAGAGGCAAGGGAAAACTGTTACAATGGAGGGGAAGAACAGAAAGGGAAAAGGGAATGGGTCAACCTTATTGTCATGGAATTTGGCTTAGGGAGGGAATGATATGCACACTAAATAGGGTATCTCACCCTACAGGAGAGTAGGGGGGAAGGGGATGAGAGGGGAGATGATGGAGGGGAGGGCAGATTGGGGGGAAGGGAAGTTGGAAATACATACTTTTGAAAAGGGACAGGGTCAAAGTAGAGAATAGAACAAGTGGGGGGCTGGATAGGATGGGGGGAAATACAGTCAGTCTTTTACAATATATCCACTATGGGAAAGTTTTGCTACACATGTACAAACTATATTGAATTGCTTATCTTCTCAGTAAGAGTGGGTGAGGAGGGAGGAAGGGAAAGAATCTGGAATTCAAAGTTCTAAATTCAAATGTTTAAATATATGTATATTTAAATGTTCAAGTTGTGTTTGAGCAGCACCTTTATTTCCCCAAAATATTTCTAACAGAGAATAATTTCTTATAATAGGGATTTTTAAAAGTCAGAAAAAAATGTTCAGCAAAAACTAAAATCCAATATTAAATCTAATCAGCACACAGATCAACTCATGTTTTCATATGCTATATTTTCTCAACTCAAATTCAGTTGCCTCCTTCTGTGGATTAAAGGACTAGAAGTTGATTTTGAATTCCTCCAAAAAATTTCTTTGATAGAGGACTCACAAACATTTTGGCAATTCAGTTTCCATCAGTGGTTCCTCCTGGTTTTGAGTCTATGGGAACCCTGTTCCCCTGTCCCAAGTATTCTCCTTTATAGCTTTCTTCTGTACATTGTCTTTCCCTATTAGACTGCAGAGGCAGCTAGGTGGCATAGCGGATATAACACTAAGCATGAAATCAAAAAGACCTGAATTCAAATCCAGCCTCAGACATTTATTAGCAATGTAACCCTGTGCAAGTCATTAAATTTATTTGCCTCAATTTCCTCATCTGTGAAATGAACAGGAGAAGATAATGGTAAACTACTCCAGTATGTTTGCCAAGAAAACTCCCAATGTCATGAATTGAATTGAATTGAGTTAGAAAAGTATACTTCAATTTGCACTCAGATTTCACCAGTACTCTTTCTGAAGGGGCACATTTTTTTTTCATCAGGTCCTTTGGAATTCAGTGTTCCATGATCAGCCTCTCATGTCTACAAAGAAGGAAAGGGATTGTGTTCTCATATCTCTTCTTTAGGACCAACCAAGATTGGGCATTTTAATTTAATAGCATTCACTTTTGATTTGGTTTTGCTTGTTGCTCTTTCTATTCACATTGTAATAGTCATTATGCAATAGTTTTCCTAGCTCAGCTTAGTTTATTTCACATCAGTTCCTATGTCTTCTTCCCATGCTTCTTTATAATCTTCATATTCATCATTTCTTATGATTCAGAAATGTTTCATTCTTGAAGCAAAATTTGCTTAGCCTTCCCAAAATCTATGGGAATCTATTTTGTTTCCAGCTTTTGCTAAGGAAAAGTGTTTAAGCTGATTTACCTTTCCTCCAGGACCTTAAAGTGCTCATTATCTTATCAACACACTAATTATCCAATTAAGAGTTATACAGATAAGAAAACTGAGAAAAAGAAAGGTAAAGTGGCCAAAAATTACATCCTGAGGCAGTAATCCAATCGAGATTACCACATACATCTTGGAACTTTTCTTGTTCTTGTGTATCTGTTTATTCAGTAATTTTTTTTCTTTTTTCTTTATTTATTTTTAACATTCTTTCTTTTTAAATATTTAGTTCCAAGTTCTCTCCCTCTTTTTTACTCCTTCCCAAACTGTAATGTAATGCCAAGGAAAGGCAACTTCCCAGGTTCAAAATACCAGCATAGGTGCTCTCTATTTTATTCAGTGACAAACCCAGAACAGAGAAGATCAAAACATGACATCATTCAAAATACAGCATTTACTAAGCGTGATTAAATAATCTCCAAGTACTACCCCACCCCAGGATCTTCCAATCATTCAATCAATTACAAAGTCCCTGTTCTAAATACTACTCCACCCCTAGGCTATACCTTAATTAAGTCCACCACAAAACCCCTCTTCTCAAATGGAGATTAGTTTCCAAACATAGGTAAAGTACCTTCATTTGTCAATCACAGAGCACAATAAGGTCAAAAGTTCCCCACCTCCTGGATCACAATTGAATCTACCCCAGAGTTACATCAAGTTTAAACACAGCACTTAATACCCAAATGGAGGTCTTTTCTTCATCTTGACAAGAGGCAAGTTCTCAGCAATCTTAGTTCCTGGAGAGACAAGGCTTAGCAAGGCCATAAGATACATTGCCAGTCCCTTCATGAATTTATCCTCTGTCTGTAGAACAGCCCTAGAACCCCTGAACACATTAGCAAAGCCCTCTCCCAGGATTTCTGTAAACATACAACAAGAAAATCCTTCTTCAGGGCTTCTGAACCAACAGAAAGGCTCCCAGACCCCTGCAACAACAGTACTGTCCCTCACCAGTGGACAGTATTCATTCTGTCTGCAGGACAGTCTCCAGACCCCTGCAACAACAGTACTGTCCCTCACCAGTGGACAGTATTCACTCTCTGTCTGCAGGACAGTCGCAGGCCTTCTTAGCCAACAGCCAGGTTCCAGGACTTCTTCAACAAAAGGACTGTCTTTCACCAGTGGACAAATCTGGCAAAACAACATCAAAACAGACAGACAAAGTACCAGCAAAACAGCCATGTCTCCTCAGTCCTTGGCAGCTCAGGGGGCAGGTCTCAAAAGTCCAGGGCAATTCAAAGCGGCCACCAGCAATTCTCTTAGTCTCTCTCTCCACGAGGTGCTGCTTCCAAAAAAGATCTTCCGCCTCTCTCTAGTGTCTCTCCAAATCTATGTCACCAGCTCCTCCCAATTCAGGACTTTCTTTTCACATCAACAAGCCCATCCCACAGGTGGGATTAACAAACTCTGGGTTTTAACACAATCAATTTGAAAACCAAGCCAATACAGGGGAATCTTTAATTGCCATTACTATCACACAAACCTACTCAGAAGGCAAATATATCAATGATACATATGAAACATAAAAATATTATCCACATTTCAGAGAAACGCAAGAAAAACAAAGTTAGAAAAGTATACTTCAATTTGCACTGAGTTCGCCAGTCCTCTTTCTGAAGGGGCACCACATTTTCTTCATCTCAGGTCCTTTGGAATTGTCTTGAATCATTATATTGATCAGAGTAGTCAAGTCTTTCACAGTTAATAATCATTACAACATTACAATTACTGTGTACAATGATCTTCCGGTTCTTCCCATTTCAATTTGCATCAATTCTCATATTTCTTGCCATATTATTTTTTGGGAAACAACCCTTCTCGTCACTTCTTACAACACAATAGTACTACATCACAATCATATGCCACAACTTGTTCAGCCATTCTCCAATCGAGAACTTGCAATTCTTTGCTACCACAAAAATAACTTCTTTAAATGTTTTTGTATACATAGTTCTTTTTTTTTTATTTTTCTTTTCTCTCTTTGGTATTCAGCCCTAATAGTGATATTGCTAGGTCAAAGGGTATGCACAGCGTTATGCCGCTTTGGGCATAGTTTTAAATTATTCTCCAGAATGGTTGGACCTATTCAGTACTCTACCAGCAGTTCATTAGTACACCTATTTTTTTCTTCATCCCCTCCAGCATTTGTTATTTCTTATAGATGTGAGGCAGTACCCCAGAGTTATTTCAATTTGTATTTCTCCAATCAATAGTGATTTAGAGTATTTTTTTCACATGACTATAGATAGTTTTGATATTTTCTTCTGAAAATTACCTGTTTATATACTTTGATAGTTATCAATTGGAGAATGTCTCTTATTTTTATAAATTTGACTGTGTTCTATACTCAGTATATATTTGAAAGATGGGGCCTTAATCAGAACAACATTGTATAAAAACTTTTGGATATTACTTCATTGTCTATGGTAACTTTTGGCAAAATGTAACTTCCATGATTATCTCTTTTAATTAGGTATATTTTTGCTTTAGTTTTGTCTCAGATCATAATTGTTACTAAAGCCTTTTTTAGTTCAGCTGAAGCGTATCAGATTTCAGACCATTACTTCACCTCAACTCTCTGTGTGTTTCTCCTTCAAGTATATCTCTTGTAAATAACATACTTTTGGATTCTGATTTCTAATCCATTTTGCTATCTGTTTCCATTTTATGGGTGAGCTGATCCCATTCACACAGTTATCATTTTTGTGTATTTCCCTCCAGCCTATTTTTTTCTGCCCTCTTTTTTTTTTTCCTGTCCCTCTTCAAAAGTCTGGGTTGCTTCTAATGACTGCTACCTTTAATCTGCTCTCCCTTTTGTAATTTCCTTCATTCTCTTATCCCTTTCCCCTCCTATTCCACTATCGAGTACATTGCATTTCTATATACAACTCTGTGCGTATGCATATATATATATATATATATATATATATGATTTTCTTGCCTTTTTGACCCCATTGCAATGAGAATGAGGTGCAAGCACTGTCTGCCACCATCCCTATTTTGCCCTCCTTTGTAAAAGTTCTTACTTATGTGCCTCCCTTTATTTTTTTGCTTTTTTTTTTGGAGGACAATTGGGATTAAGTGAGTTGCCCAAGGTCACACGGCTAGTTTTTTTGTGTGTTAAGTGTCTGAAGTCAGATTTGAACTCAGGTCCTACTGACTCCAGGGCCAGTACTCTATTCACTTCACCACCTAGCCACCTTGTATGCACCTCTTTTATTTTTGCATTTTTTTTGGAGGGGGAAGGGGAGAGCAATCAGGGTTAAATTACTTGCCCAAGGTCATATGGCTAGTTTCTGTGTGTGTGTCAGGTGTCTGGGGTTGGATCTGTGCCTCTTTTATATAAGAAAATTTTACCCATTCTACCTCATCCTTCAACCTTTTAGTTCATTCCTCTTTCTAACTTCATGTTTTTGGAGATCTCTAACATAATTGACTCATGCCCATGTCTTCTGTCTATATAAACTCCTTTTAACTGCACTAAAAATTATAAAATTCTTAGAAGATACATGCATCATCATCTCATATATAAATATAAAGTTTATTGAATCCCTTATGTTACTGTTTCATGCTTAGTATTTTCATACTTTTTTATTACTTTTTATGCTTCTTGAGTCTTGTGTTTCAATGTCAAATTCTCTGTTCAACTCTGATCTTTTCATCAGGAATGCTTAAAAGTCCTCTATCTCATTAGATATCCATCCCCCCTCCACAAAAAATTTACACTCAGTTTTTCTGAGTTTTTCTATTATTGGTTGTAATCCTAGTTCCTTTGCCTTATGTAATATCATATCCCAAGCCCTCTGAACCTTAAATGTGGAAGGTGCTAGATCTTGTCTGATCCGGACTATGGCTTCATTATATTTAAGTTGTTTCTGACTGCTTGAAGTATTTTCTCTTTGATCTGGGAGCTCTAGAATTTGGATCCCATATTCCTGGGAGTTTTCATTTTGGGATCTCTTTCATGAGCTGATTGGTGGATTCTTTCAATTTCTATATTATTCTCTGGATATAAGATATCAGGCCAGTTTTCCTTGATAATTTCTTGAAATATGATATCTAGGCTCTTTCTTTGATCATCATTTTCAGACAGTCCAACAATACTGAAATTATCTCTTCTTAATCTATTTTCCAGGTCAGTTGTTTTTCCAGTGAGATACTTCACATATTCTTTTTTTTATTTCTTAAGCTTTTTTTAATTGTTTCTTGATGTCGTGTGCAATCATTGGTATCTACTTGCCCAATTCTAATGTTTTCTTTTTGGTGGGCAAATTGGGGTTAAATGACTTGCCCAAAGTCATACAACTAGTAAGTGTGTCAAGTGTCTGAGGCCAGATTTGAACTCAGGTCCTCCTGACTCCAGGGCTAGTGCTCTGTTCACTGTGTCACCTACCTGCCCCATCCCCCCATTCTAATTTTTAAGGAATTATTTTCTTCAGTTAGATTTTGAACTGCCTTTTCCATTTAGCCAATTCTACTTTTTAAGGAGTACTTCTCTTTAGTAGGTTTTTGTGCGTCTTTTAACATATTTGGCCAATTCAGATTTTTAAAGTATTATTTTCTTCCATATTCTTTCACCTTTTTTTTACCAAGCTGTTAATTTTGCATCACTTTCATTTCTTTTCCCAATTTTTCCTTTACTATTTTTATTTCTTTAATTCTTCCATGAATATTTGTTGGGTTTTTAGTCAAATTACCATTCTTTTTTGTGCTTTTGTGTAGCTATTTTCAGGTTGTTGTCTTCTTCTGAGATTGTGTCTTGGTCTTCCCTACCACTATAGTAGCTGTTTATGATCAAATTCTTTTTGTTGTTGTTTGCTCATTTTTCCAGCCTATTTCTTGACTTTGAATTTTAGGTTAAAGTTGAGCTCTGCTCACCCTGGGAGGAGAAAGCATTGTTGCAAGCTTCAAACTTTTTTGCGTTGCTGTTTTCAGAGTTAGTTCTTGGGGTCTTTAAGTTTTTGGTACTTCTAAGTTGATATGATCTGGGTAGAAGTGTGGTCACTGCTCTCTGGGTCAGTACTCTAATCTTTACACAGGAAGGGCCTCTGGTCTCCTGTAACTCCAAACTTAGCACTCCTCTTGCTTTGGAACTGTGACCAGGGCCCCTGCTCCATTTTGACCTATTCCTAGCACTCCTTTCTGCCCTGGAATTGTGACCCAGAACTGTGCATGGGCAATAGAGTTGCCAATCAGCACCAGCCACACCCCATGCTAGCAAAATATTCTCTGTAATCACTTTCTGACAAGTTGTCCAACTCCCTTACTGTGTCTGGGCTGAGAGCTTCACTGTTGCTGCCATGACTGCATGTGGGATCTCTGGACAGGCCTCTACCTTGATATCACATATTTCTCCTGCCATCCTCTGAAATTATGTCAGAAAAATATCTCACCATAGCCTATGGTTTCCTCTGTCATTCCAGAATTTGATTTGAGGCACTATTTTCAAGTTGTTTGGAAGGGAATGTTAAGAGAGATAAACTGGGTGTCTCCCCCTAATCAACTATCTTGGCTTCACCCAGGCCATCGATCTAGGAATTACTTTAAAAGCTCGGATTCTAAACACACACACACACACACACACACACACACACACACACTAATATTTTCCAAGTACAGCAGAAGTTAACCCAGAAAGTAGATTATCACCAAAGAAAGACAAGGTTAGAAATGCTAGGGAGCAAAGAACAGTAGGGATCTCCTTCAGAAGCTAGATAGAAAGAAATTTAATCAGTTCACATAGGTCATGAATTCTTCCACGGGTTTGCAAGTCCTTTGAAATGGATTTAAAAGCAGCATTTGACAAAGACTATATGCCTTATGAACAATTTTTAAAGTACCTGTTGCTTCCCTAAAAAGAGTGGGTAAGAAATAAAAATTCTAAGTATCTTCTTAAGCTATCATTGGACTTTCTTCAGATTGTTCAGTACTATGTAGAACAGAACTATCTGTAACATAATATGTTACAGATATAATATATATCATAATATCCTAGTATAATGGAATGAGCACTGGCTCTTGAGTAAGAAGACTTAGGTTTAAATTGTCTCTGAAGCCTAATACCTATGGCACCTTGTATATGTCACTTAACTCTTCTGGGCCTCAGTTTCTTTATCTATAAAATAAGACACTTAGACTAGATGGTCTCTGAGGTGCCTCCTAGTTATTACTCTATAATGCTTACTGACTAAAATAATGGTAATCACTTCCTCAGGAATGCCCGTTGGGACAGCTGTTATGGTCTAATCTGGGGAGTGAAATCTATCAATTTTCACTCTGGAGCAAGGAAGATCTCTGATGGAGAAACAGCACTCTCCCCAACCCTCCCTTCTTTTGCTGCTTCCTTATTTGATTCGAAAAAATTTTCTGAATATAAGACATCCATATCAATGTGGATTTTTATGCCCACATATGAACATAGTCTTACACAATAAAGATAATGCCTCACTAGTCAATTGTATAGACCAAATAAATATTGCCTTTTGTCTGTACAGACAAGGTTACCTGACTCAGGCCAAGAAAATTTCAGTGATTGAGTATTCTACACAGTCAACCTGTTTTATTTCCCCTGGGAAATGTAATAAATGAATTTTTCTTTTTCCATTTCTACTTTCTATGATTCTCTGATAAAACTGTGGTATTTATTTAAACGCTTCTCACAGCAACAACCTGACACCTAGAGACATGTTTTACCTTTGTATAAATCCCTAAAAGAATGACAGACTAAAAATGTTCTGTTCTCAAAACCTAACTATTCACATCATGCTGGATGCAAATGCAAACTGTTTTAGATGATCATGTATGGTCATTTCTGCCTTGCTTTACAGCTTAAGTTTATTACAATAAAACAGTTTACTGATAAATTTAATTAATAATAAAAGTAATAGTTGTTCAGTCCTACAGAAACACCATGATGGAATATTGGGATGAATTGGCAAGGGAGAACCACCATAAGAAAATGCTGCTTTGAGCAAGGAATTTAATCCAGACCAATAATCTTTCCTCTAATACTTACTGTACAAGTCCCTTTCAAAGTTCTTTCTAGATCCTGTTTAGCTTCATTGGTTTTATATGACAATGTATTCAAGAGAGTATAAGCTCCTTGAGGGTAAGGATCATTTATATTTTTATCTTCTTATTCTTAGCACCTAGCCAGTGCCTAATAGGTACCTTTGAAAAGCTTGTTGAACTGAACTGAATTGAATTAAATTACCTGTATTGTTCTCCATTTCCCATACCTGCTGCTGGAATTGGAATTTCTGATGAACTTTTGCTGAATCTAGCTCAATTTCTGATTCTACTTTGAAGTATTCACCTTTTCTACAACATGGGGTCTTCTTTATTCATTTTTAGCTATGTGAAAAGGGACAGGTGACAATTTCAACTATGCACCCCCCCACATTTTAGTTTTACTTTGGATTTGATTCATGTGTTGTACTTCTGGCATAGAAACTACATCCCCCAATGTAGATTGTAACTGGTTTTAACTTAAAGCTTTAAAGTACCTGGGACACCAAGAGGTTAATTGATATGATCGTAACACAATCAGTAGTGATCAAAGGCAGGTCCTATGCATGATCAGGTATATCACCAAAGTGAGGACATCAGTCAATGACCAACAGCATGTATCAAGCTTTTACCATGTGCCAGAAACTTCTCTTGATATTGGGTATAAAAAGAAAAATTAATTAAATTGTCCCTTTCCTCATGCTATTCAATAAAAGGGACCATAACAGCAAAATGTGTCTAGACAATGCTTTCACAGAACAATTCCTGAATATACTGCATGTTGTGTGGCCAAAAATAATAATGACTAACGTTTATGTACATTTGCAAATCACTCTATAGAATATTACATTTGAATCATGCCACAGCTCACTGAGGTGCAGGTATGACTCTCATGCTATAGATAAAATAATTGAGGCTCAGAAGAAACTTGCCCATGACAAGTGTCATCTGAACACAGGTTCACTCTGAGTCATCTATTCTATCTACTGTGCTTTTAATATAGTCTAACATTAATTATTATTAATTTGTAAATTAATCATTCTAACATCAATTACTGTATTCTACCCACTGTCTTCCTTATATAACAATTGTCATCTTCTGCAATAAAAATGCCACTTATTTCCCCTGAAGGAAATTCTTTTTGTTCAGAACTTCTATTAATTAATTGGCTTAGAAATACCTTGAATTTCTTAGGCAAGTTAGTCCACTGTCACCAACTCTCCAACAGTTCAAGACATGAACCAATCTGAGATCCTATAAGTAATCATGAAGAGAAAGGTCAGGAAATTCAACATCAAAACTTCCAGGGAAAGAGGAACATTACTGTCTAGGATCTGTAGTGACATACAGCTAAGGGCAGTTATATTTCTCATTAGTCATTCAGAGCTACAAGTAAAGTATATAATCATAAGCACTCCACAGAAGTTCCCAATGCTGTCTATGTAAGAACATAAAGGTCAAAAGGATCACTCAATTCAAAACTGAATAGGGCTTGCACATTTATCCTTAGAAAAGAGACACACAAGTGGCCTGTGATCAGTAGGAACTATGAAGGATTGATTTTAGATACAGTGGGAAAACTGCTTCACTCATGTGATAACTGCAAGGCTTTTTTTTTTTTGGCTTTTTACAGGGCAATTGGGGTTAAGTGACTTGCCCAAGGTCACACGGCTAGTAAGTGTTAAGTGACTGAGGTCACATTTAAACTCAGGTCCTCCTGACTTCAGGGCGAGTGCTATATTCACTGTGCCACCTAGCCACCCCACAAGGCTTTTTTTCCTGTTATCAAAAATAGTGTTTAGGTCTATTCTATGGGTGACATCATTCTTAAGAACTAAGGAATTCATTCTCATTACATCACCCGGTGATTGAACCTTGATGCAGCCCTGATCAAAGGTAGCATGTCAATAAAAACAATGGTGTGTGTGTATGTGTGTTCTTTATAATGTTGACTCAGGAATCATTAACTTCCTGTCATTCCAGAGGTCATCCTCTGGATGGAAACATAAGTCATGGGTCTCAGACATCATTTTCCAACAGGCAGTTAAGTGGATTAGTAACAACTACCTTCTCTGGAGACATTAATAAGTGGTTAAAATGGGAATACTGAATTTTTTGCTTTTGTTTAGACACACAAACTTTATGTTAGGTGGATCATGAATTGTATTGATGTGGTAAAATCCAGGAAGCTCTGATATCTATTTTTTCCCTCACATACCTAATAGGTATATAACTTGTGGGTCACTGCTAAATCTCTGAGTTCAAATGGAAATAAATCACATTTTGGAGACTTTTCAATTATGAATACCTTCTCTATCTTGTCTTTGCTCTCCCAGAGAAGAGACCTAAAGAAAGTTTATATTTGACTCATGTTGCACCTATTAATGAGGTATCCTCAATTCTCTTGCCATTACCAAGATAACAAGGCATGAACTATGGAGAGTTTATTTCAAACAATAAACAATGCTGAAAAGATTTTTCGCTGCATAGAAAGTCATGAAAACATATTCTTATGGCCTCCACCTCATCAAGAAATCTATACAATTAGACTTCCAATACTCTCCTATGTTTGGAACATCCACAAGCAGAGAAAGAATTCCATGGTTTTTAAGGGATCCAAAAATCCACTCCTATGGCGAGCTTCACCCTTTCCAGTCACCCAGACAATGGCTATGAACTTATAGGGCTACCTTAGTTATGAGGTTCCTTCAAGCAAGCAAAGAATTCTTGTTCACCAGATTTGACCCCTCTTTTCTTCACTTGTACACTTCACGAAATTTCTAGTGCCAATGGAAAGAAAGATCCAAAGTTTCAGAGGAAACTGGAAGGACCTCTATTATTTTAGGCAGATTGAAATGAGCAAACAATGAGCAGGTTCTCTGTAAAATAACAGATTATAAAGTAAAACAGCTCTGGAATCCTTCAGATCTCTGACCAATGGAATGACAAAATGCAGTTCCAGAAGTCTAGAAGTAAAACACACTACTGACTTCCTGACGAAATGGTAATAACTTAAAATGCAAAATGAGAGTTGCATTTTTTGGACATATCCAACATGAGAATTTCTTTTCCTTGATTATGCATATATGTCATTAGACTTGCTTTTTTCTTTATTGTTTTGCATAATGGGTGGGAGAAAGGTAAAGATGGAAAAAATTACTTAAGGAAGAAAATTATAAAGTTAAATTGTTTAAAAATAAAGGGATTAGAATAAGATATAATGGAGAGGAAAGAGAAGAGAAGAGAGGAAGGCAAGGAGAAGGTGGAAAGGAAGAATGGGAAATGGAGAGGAACTATAAAGGAAAAAGAAGGAAGAAAAGTTCCAAGTTTGTTTCTTCTTGTCATAGCTTTGTGTATTTGGTTCTCATAACTTAGAAAAATTATTCTGGTAACTGAGTGGAGGAAGGGTTGGAAAAAGGACAAGTTGGAAGGAGAAAAATCACTTAGAAGGCTAGCATATATGAGAAGTAGTGAAAATTTGAAGTACAGTGATGGCTTTGTGAGTAGAGAGAAGGAAATACATGTGAGGAATGATATGAAGGTAGAATTATAAGAACTCAGCAATTTACTGGATATGGAAGGTGATGCAGAATAAGACTTGAGATTGGCTCCATTATAATCCTTGAACAGAAGGATCCTGGGATCTCAATAGAAATAGGGATGTTTCTAGAAGTGGTAGGTCTTGGAAAAGTTTTGAACGTTTGAGTGATCTATAGGAGGTCCAAAACAAGATGTTCATCATACACTTGATGAAGTGGAACTGGAGCTAAAAAAGGAGATTAAGACTGCATATGTTGGAGTTATCCATTTAGGAATTATAATTGGTCCCATGGGATTTGATGAGTTCTCAAAAAAAAGGGTAAATATAAAGAAAGCAAAGAGGACACAGAATAGAACCTTGAGAAAATCCAAATTTGGTGGGCAAGAGACAAATGATAATCGAACAAGGAGACTAAGGATTATACAGTAGGTAGGAGGAGAAGCAGAGCATAGAGCAATGTCACAGAAGTCCGGGATAGTAGGGTATCAAGAAGTTTCTGTATCAAAAGTTTCTGAGATATTGGAGCATGAAGACTGATAACACCATAATGTTTAACAGTTGAATACCTCAGAGTGGCCATTTTTGATCAAGTGTTCGGGTTAGAAGCTAGAATGCAAGGGGTTCAGAAATGAATGGAGTGAGGTAGCTAAGTGGGGCAGTGAATAGAGCACTGGCCCTGGAGTCAGGAGGACCTAAATTCAAATCCGACCTCAGACACTTAACATGTACTGTGGGACCTTGGGCATGTCACTTAACCCCAAATGCCCTGCCTTCCCCCCTCCAAAAAGACCAGAAAAACATGTAAATAAGAAATGAATGGAGATAGGAAGGAAAGTAGTCAGTAAATTTGGGAGATACTTTCTGGACATCTGAAAGTGGAAGAAGGGAGAAATATAGAATAGTTATTTTGAGGGAACGGTACCTAGGAAGCAATTAGAAATATTTTACCTAAAAAGAAGATGAGGCGGGAAGGCTAGGGTGGAGGTGTCACAATAGCTGTCTTCAAATATTTGAAGGGATATCATATGTAAGATGGATTAGACTTATGTTTTGCTCCAAAGAGCAGAACTAAGGTCAAGGAGTAGTAGTTGGTAAAAAGAAGATTTTGTCTCCATGTGAGGAAGAATATATTATCAATGAGAGCTATCCAAACAGGGAATAGGCTGCCTCAGAAAGCAGATGATTTCTCGTCACTGGAAATCTTTCAAGCAGAAATATTTCAAACAGGAGTATTTGGCCTGGATTACCTCTAAGGTCCCTTCCATCCTACAATGAGAGCCTGTGATCTCAAGCATGATTCTCATCAGGTACATAATTGACTGGGTCACCTCTGAGGTTACCTACAAGTATGAAATTCTGTGATTCCTTGATGCCATGCATCAGGAACAGTTGTACCACCTATAGTATAGGATTTTTCTGAGGAAACTATGCATACAGTGAAGTGCTACATAAATACAGAAGGTGTTATGAAAATGTGTGTGATCACTTTTTTAACTCTAGTAAGGAAAACATTATTTAGAACCACTGAGTTCCTCCTTGTACGTTATAAGGGGAGAGTGTGCTGTGGCATATTCTCTTAGACTGAGAGATAGGCCCACCAGCAGTCAGGTTCAAGAAAAGAGGCATGGGAAATGGGGTCTCAGTATGTGACCTATCCTGAGTTTTTCAACTTTAAGTCAAGTTATTCCAACCACATTTTGTTGTTATTTAGTTCTTTTTTCAGTTACGTACTACACTTTGTGACCCCTTTTCCATTTATTTTTTGGTAAAGATACTAGAGCAGTTAGTAATTTCCTTCTCCAACTCACTTTACAAATGAGGAACTAAAACAAATAGGATTAAGTGACTTGCCCAAGGTCACACAGCTAGTAACCATCTGAGACCAGATTTGAATTCAGGAAAAGGTGTCTTCCTGACTCCAGGCGCAGCACTTTATTCACTGTACCACCAAGCTGCCCCATTCCAACATGCACATCCATGCATGTGTGCATACACACATAGACACACACACACATACACCCTGTGTGTATGTGTATGTATATGTATGTGTGTGTATAGGTATAGGCATGTGTGTATATATGTATGCATATATTCATATATATATATATATTTTTTTTTTTTAATTAGAGCAAGGAGCAACCCTTTTTTTTAGTCTGTGGGCATTCATATTCCCAAATATCTTAGTGAAAAAGCAAGTAGAAAAATAATAGTTTCTAAGTTTCATTGGATTTTCTTTCCAGTAGGCTTAACAGTCAATCATTTCATTATTTTCTCTAAGCAGGATGGTACTTACAGGCTCTATCAGAAGAATAGTGAACCAGCATGTTTTCTTTACAGCATACATTTAGCTAAATTGTTCTTCTGCTTGATGTAATGTAGACTATTCTGCACAAGAATTCATGAGGAGTGAAATGTGGGTACTACTTGGGTATCATATTTTGATCTTATTATTGATAAAGATAAAAATAACACAAATAACCTTATTATTATTAGAAAGGAAGAAAGTTTTCATGGTAAGGAACCCACAAATAGTTAAAAAGGGTGGTGGAAAATTGTGCAACTCAGATTATCCTGCTCTAAAAGAGTAGGGCTCAGGATAACTAGTTAGGAAATGGGTATTATTTTCTGGAATGATGCATCCCCAAATCATTTCTCTCATCTGGCTTAGAATTCCACAAACATAACTATACTATTTTGAAATTATATTTTATTTTTTTATTTTAGTTCTTCACTTTTCTCATTTCCTTTTCTTTAAAATATATTAAGTAATCTTTTTCTGATCTAAGATGCATTAAAGTTTAAGGGTAAAACGACATTGTTGCTCAGTATTTCAAGACTGTATACAATATATTTCAAGATACTATATATAAATACAGGACTGTATTTCAGTCTTGGCCAACTCTTTGTGATCCTATTTGGAGTTTTCTTGGCAAAGATACTAGAGTGGTTGCCATTTTCTTCTCCAGATCATTTTGCAGATGAGGAAATTGAGGTAAGCAGGGTGAAACTGTGACTTGCCCAGGGTCACACAGCTAGTAAGTGTCTGATGGATTGGAACTCAGGTCCTCCTAACTCTAGGTCCAGCTCTCCATCCAATGACTTTAATAATATATTATATATTATCTGACGTTTCATTGGAACATAGAGCTACCTATAAGGTCAGGTAAGGTACCTACCTATAAGCTACTTACAATGCACCTGGCACATAGTAAACATGTAATACTTTTTCATTCATTCATTCAATTTCCTCATTTTGCCAATGAGGAAACTAAGACCTAGGGAGTTTAAATGACTTGCCCAAGGTCACACACATAGCAAATGTCAGATGTAAGATTTGAACTTGGGTTTTCTGATTACAGAGTCTGTGCTCATTTTCCTCTACCACAACATGTACACCCTTATTTGAATAAGGATATTATCTACTAGAATGAACAAGTTTTTATTAAGAATCTACTCTATGTTAAGATTTGAGGATACAAAGGTAAAAATGGCACAGTATAATGGTAATGGGATTTGAAGATCTACCATGCCCCTTGTATTGTCAAGCTAACAGGTACTTAGCACTTAGTTTCAAGTTCATAATTGTGTCAAGTATTAAGACCCAGAACTTGTGAATTCCACATTGGGATGGACCTATTGATGTAATAGGAAGGGGCAGGGCAGGGAGGAGCTAATATCATATATAAGGAGAGGCCCAGGCTAGAGAGAAGAGAGATTTTGAGCACAGAACTTGTGCTGGCAGAACTTCTTCTGAGAACCAGCCAGAACTTCTGCTGAGAACTGCTGGGAATGACAGCTGCTGGGATCTGGAACTGCTGGGAGTGAGCAGAGTGGAGGCTGAGCACCTACCATGAGTGAGGAGAGGAGGCTCCTAGCTTGAGGGAGTGAGTGAGGAGAGCAGGATCTTTGGCTGAGGGAGTCTGTTTTGTTTTGAAGGCTTGGGAATGTAGGTGTTTGCTGCATTGAACATGTGACCCAATGTAGTTACTGTAATGACTTTGACCTTCTGGTTTTGGTACTTGGTTTTCTGGTATTTGAATAAAGGCTTTGGTTCTGTCCTCCATGTAGGAGAGCCTGATACATTTTGTGATTCAAAACTATACCAGCATATTCATAGCCACTGTGGGTGTTGTGAATTTTGCATTAGTGTTACACATGGTCCTGCCCTTAAGAAGTTTAGACTCTAATATAAAAGAAAGATTATAACATATACCTAAATAGGTATGATTTAAAGGAGAAGTTGAAAAGGGAAGAGACAAGATCTAGACAAAGTACTCCAGGAAATTTTGAGGGGAAAAAGCTCATTATCACCTAGAAGAATCAGGAGATGAGGAGACTTGAGCTGGGCCTTGAAAGAAGAGCAGGCCATACATTCCAAGGAGAGGGGTAGAAACATTTATAATTTCATAAGTAATCCTAGTCCACTGCTTGAAGCATAAAGATGTTAAGTGACCTGATCAGTCTCTGCCTGTCTCAGTTTTTCTGTCTCTGTCTCTTTGTCCTCTCTCTCTTTCCTTGATGATTTTGAATTCTCTCCTCTTCCTTGATTTTTCTTTCTTTAAAAATTTTTGGAATAGATTTTTATTTTTTATATGATAGATTTTTATTGATATGTTTTGATGTCACTTGGATTTCCCCCTTGTGGGGAACTCTCTCTCATAATAGTTTTTAAAGGAAAAAGGAGGAAGAGAAGAAAAGGAATTAGCAAAACTCATCAATACATTTTAATAATGTATTGTATAATAAATAATATATTATATATAAAATAAAATATAAAGTATAAAATTAAATTATATAAATTATATAATATATATTATATAAAAATATAAAATAATATAATATAATAAATAAATAAAAATAAACAGTATATAATGTTTCACTTTTGTTGACACCCCCCACCTTTGCAAAGATGTAGTAGGGGGTCTTTCCCTATAAATATTTTGTTATATATGGAGTATTTTTTGTCAATGCTCTCCTTGAGGCATACGCAGAATAGTAAAAACTCTGGATCAAAAAGTATAAACATTTGAGTCATCTTGTCTGCAGAATACCATCTTCTTTGCTTTTCTTCAAGAACAATATGTTTTTCTTATAAGGATCTTATGTTTTCTTTTAACATTATTGTTTTTTGCTTCTCTTCAACCTGTCACTTCTGTATATTTGCCATAATTGCTGCTTTCACAATCTTTATTTCTCTTTAGCTATTCAGGAACATTCTGCTGTGGTTACATGTGTTCTTGAGAACCCATAGGATCCTCTGAGACCTTTTCAAGTATTGATTTATTTTTTGTCTTGCAATATTTATTCATAGATGCCTGGCATCTTTTAGCTGATCTGGAGGCCATATTCCTTTCGGTTGTTTATATCTTCCTGGTTGATTTATCTGATTATGTTGAGTTTTTGGGTTTTCTTCCTTGTGAGATTTTTGGTAGTTTTAGTCTTTTTTCCCCTTATTTTTCCTATTTTTAGTTTCTGATTCATTTCCTTTTACTTATGATTTATCTAGGGGGCTAGGGGTGGGGCTAGACCTCAAAGCCGTCTCAGTTTCCTCCAGTGCTGTACAATTCATGTTTTACTAGCTTCAGTCTCTTCTGTGAGTACCACACAGTCATAAACACATGTCCTGCCCAATTTCTCTCTGACTGATCTCTAGAGCTCTTCCAGCCAGACAAAGATTTTCCCTTTTCCCTTTTTGGTTTGTTTGGTTGGCAGTTTTCCAACACTGGGGGAAGGGAGTACAGGCCTGATGATCCACAAGTGAAGCCTTGTCCTCTTAGTGAATGGTGAGAAAATGGTGCTAAGTTATCCAGTTAGAGTTCAGGTTAGCTGTTAGTTCCTTGAATTTTTACCTTGCTAAGGGTTCTTGGTATCCTAGAATATGGAGACAGCCGAATTTGCTTCATTTCTTGCACATAGTACTTACTTTGGAGAAGTTTGAGGAGTCATGAGGACCAGAGAAAATGTCTAGTCTTCCATCTTGTTGGTCAGATGACCAAGAAGTCTCTTTCTTGCTTTTCAAAGCAGGTAGTAATATTTAAAATACACACAAAATATTGAGAGGTCAATTCTCCCATAGTCATTTACATGTGTTCAGTCAATGTTTAGTATCATCTGTAAGAATTTGCCCATTTTACCATTAGACTCTTCCAAGTCCAACAAAAGGCAAAATGATATCAGTATTTCCAAATCTCTTTCAACTCAAGAAACATCTATTTATTCATTTCATATCTTCATAGGCACATAGAAGGTAATAGCAGCTAACATTATGTTCTACTACTCCTACATCTTCATCATCATCATCATCACCATCACCATCATTTTCATTTATAACTCATATTTTTGAGCTCTTTGAAGTTTACAAAGAACCCTCCTCAGAGCAGTCCTGTGTCAGTAAGTACTCTATAATAAATGAGGGAAGTGAGGCTCTGATAGGCTGTTACTTGCTCATGACTACACAGCTTAATATTTTGAAGTGAGTTTATAACCTAGGTCCCCTGACTCCTCTTTCTGCTATGTCTGGTTTGCTCATCATCACTTACAAAGAATTGTCTTGAGAACTTAACCCTTTCAACTCTGGAACTCTCCATGAAGTCCCACTGCCCTGGGACTCCTCACCTGGCCCACAATTTCAGGATGGTTACAATTAGGTTATATGTCACTTACCAATTATGTTCTCACTTATCATTTTGTCATAACACACTTATCCTCCTTTCTCTGCTTTCCAGTTCTCTATTCATAATCAAATCAATGCCATCATAAATCCTTGAAATGCTAATGCCAAACTACTCCCCTATATCTCCAATCACCTTCCCTCTAGCTTTCCAAATCAAACTAATTCTACCTGTCCCACCACTTTCCTATGTGTATGTATTTTCTTATCCTATTAAAATGTAAGTTCCTTGAGGGAAATCTATCCATAGTATTCAGTCAATAGTAAACATGTAATAAATACATTTTCATTCATTATTCTGCTCATTGATAGCTATAAAATGCCCTCTATGCATTTTTTTGGTAACAGAGAAAGTAAATCGAGTAAATAGATGTTATGCTTCTTCGACAGGTGTTAATTCTGCAGCATGCTCACCTGGGTGAAAGTGACCTATGACTGTGTTGTTTTGTTGTTTTCAAGGAAAAAGAACATGAAGACAAGAAGCCTCTTAGCCTGAATCCAGATTGGAAATTTATTTCACAAGAATCATCAGGGTCAATTAACGGATGCATATGATAGTAAGGAGACATGATCAAAACAAAGTGTGAACAGAGCTGACATAGAATGAAAAAGTAGTAGAAATTAGGAGTCAGTCAAGGTATCCAGTACAGCCAAAGAGAGATAATTTGAATTGAAGCACCATAACTGCATTTCTCTAGGTTTCTGACTGCCTTTCAAATTCACAGAAAACTTTCTTTGGTCTAGATGGGAGGATCAAATTTGATCTGAGTACTTTGATATATTCTACTTTTATTTCCTTTCCTACTGTTATGATTAAAGAATTATTGCAGTTATTCTCATACTTTTGCATATGACTAATTAAAAGGCAGCAGTGGCAGAGGAACTGGGGATATGCTTTTCTAGTGATATGGGGGGCTAAGAAATCTGGCTGTATAAATATATCCTAAACTCTCAATCTGATTAAATCATTGGTACTGCCCTAAGATCAGGGAGTAGAACAACTTGTTCTTTGAAAGCCAGAGAGACCCTGAAGTTGCCCTGGAGCACCCTTTGGCATATGATGGAACACATCACCTCTGGAATAAGCAATCGTCTGATAGGCCTTATTAGTGAACTTAATCAGGCTTGGTCAGAGCTCCCCAACATCTCTTTCAGGTAGGTAATACAAGTTTTATGATACTCATTTTGTGGGGTAAGCAGACTGAAATTCCAATGGTCAAACAACTAGTAAACAGTAAGCTGGGACTCACTTCTTGCTCTCCTAACTTCAAGTTCAGTATTTTTTAGTTTATATTGGCATTTCTCCTTTTCTACACTATACTGGTTTGATACTAAAATAGTTATCAAATGATATAACAGATTCTCCAGGAAGCCTAAGACTAGAGGATGAAGAAACTAAAAAATGATGGAGAAACACTTAAACAAGCTAGACTGTGTGTCCCTTGTATACTCTAGTCTATCAGATAAGGTTTTGCACAGACAGCTTGGAAACCTGGGACATTGTCTGGTCAGTGGCAGGGACTCTCTGTATCTCTTCCAGAACATCATGCATGCGGCTTTTGGAGGATCTCCTCCCATAAAGCAATGCAGAACAAATGTGATTAGTATGATGGAATAACTTTTACATACAAATCACTCAGAAGCTCATCAGTCACCATCACCACCCTCAATTGATATTATTTGGATACATTATGTCCTCACTTGAAATCTCACCTCCTGGGGCAGCTAGATGGCACAGTGAATAGAGCACTGGCCCTGGAGTCAGGAGGATCTGAGTTCAAATCTGGTCTCAGGCATTTAACATTTACTAGCCATGTGACCTTGGGCAAGTCACTTAACCCCAATTGCCCTGTCTTCCCTTGTCTTCCCCCCTCCAAAAAAAAAAATCTTACCTCCCACAAGGAGCCTTTCTTAATCACTCCAATTGCTAGTGCTTTCCCCCTAAACTTATTTCCAGTTCACCCTCTATATATCTCACATGAACCTTCCTGTTATTTGAATATTACTTCCTTCATTAGACTAAGCTCCTTAAGATCAGAGGACTTGTGTTTTTGTCTTCTTTGTTTCTATACTACTTTACACAGTGTCTGGCATATATATATATGGAACACAATAAATTATGATTGACTTGACATATTTAAAGTATTTTGCAAACATAAAGATCTATGTAAATGTTAATTATTATTGTAGCAAAGGTAATTATTATTGCCCTTGTTCCTTTCTTTTACCTAATAAACAAGGAATATCATGGGCAATAATATTTCTCATATGTTTACATACACTAGTATCTGCATATCTATGTTGTGTATATGTATGCATGTTATTCCAAAAGGCTTAATTCAGTTTTAAGGTTTCAATCTTAAGGTTTAACACTGAAAAAAAAAACATGAATAACCCTTCATTAAGACATCTGAGATATCCTGTATTTATATACGTGCCACATGCATACATGCATGCACACATACATACATACATGTGGCACACTCATGCCTTATATGTGTCAATATGTGTATGATAGGAATTTGGAGTAGGGCTCACTTATTTACCCAAGGACTACATATTTCCTCCACTGAGGAGCCTGAATTCACTAATATAATCTTCTTTGCAATGGATGAGACTGAGTATTTTCTATTCAAAGTCTAAAATACTTAGTGGCCTAGTCTGGTAAGTCGTACACTGACTTCTTGTATTTACATCCCTTTATCCTAAACTCCTTATACTCTCTGTAGTTTTTTTCTTGCCCTAGTATTCTTTCCATGTCATTAAAAAATAGGATTTTTGTTCTCTAATACCTCCTTAGTCTGGAACTCAAAAGGACTGCCTGAAATGTGCTTACATGTTGAGGAAATCTACAATAGAGTATGTATTTAAGAATATTTTTTAATTCATGCTTTGCCACTGTATCCTCATTAAAAATCAGATTGTAATTCACACTAATTAAATCTGCACATTAGTGATTAAAAACAAAATGTTCCCTAAATGATAAGGTGAGAAAAATAAAACAACAATGTCCGTCTTGCTAAAATTTTATTTTATGCTTCTCAAGATAAAAAAAATATAGCTCTAATGTGCTGAAAGTTGCAAAAACTCAACTATTGCATTTAGAAAATCTCTAGTTAAACAACTAACTATTGTAGTAAATATTTCTCTTCACTGATATCATCAGCCCTTCAAATCAGCCAAATGAATGACATTGCCAACATTTTGTCTTAAAATTATTTTAATTTTTAACAAAACTCGGGCACCACTGACATCTAGGTGTACTAAGGGATCCTGGATCCTTCCTCTCTTTAATTTTGCAAAGAAGGAAAAATTCTTCTGATCCTTGAAAATGGTGGGGGGGGGGGGGTAGGCAAAAATGATAGGGGAGGGGGTATTACATGATTTATTAACTGAAAAATCTCTCCGTATAGCAACACCTCCATCTGGTGGAATTTTTAAGATATTGCTATTTAAGGCTTAAAGGCAGGTAAGCCCAATGTTGTTCTTTCACAAACTGACAAAAATGAATCACAAAATTCTAGCAAAGACTCATAACAAGATTCTTTTTAATTACAATACACGAACACACACACATGCATAAATATGTGTGTGTGCACATATATATGTATAGATATAAAAATAAATGTGTTTATATTTCCTGGAATTAGACATTTATTAGTCTTTTGTTTGCTGTTTGCTTTTTTTTTCCCTAATCACAATCTTAATGCAAATAATACAAGAATAAATGCTGAAAAACTTATTGCAAAGGTACTGATTCCCTCAATACTAACCAGACAACATTATATTTATATAGATTTTTTTTGCCTTTTGCAGGGCAATTGGGGTTAAGTAACTTGCCCAAGGTTACACAGCTAGTTTTTTTTGTGTGGTTGTTAAGTGTCTGAGGCCGGAACCAAACTCGGGTCCTCCTGACTCTGGGGCTGGCACTTTACTCACTGTGCCACCTATATTTATATAGATTTAAATGTAAAAATTTTACTCACTGTAGTCTCATATATTCTTTAATAGAACCTGGTTTGAAATATCCTATTAAGGAAGGAAAAAGAATTCACTACAAGTCAAATTACAACAGGAGAAAACATCATATACAGTTTACAAAATTGGTAAAATTAAGAATTTCTTAGCATATTGATGAAAACTGTTCAAGTCTACAATTCAAAGGAATCATAGGGTAGGTTCTGACAAGAAGCAACTGCCAGCCCAACCAAATGTCTGCTGAAGTAGGTCCTCAACAAGCAGCAAGTCTTTCAAAGTACAAATGCTAGCATGAAGAGAGAGGAATATTACAAATGCTCAAGTATAGGACAAATATAAATATAAGTTACAAATCAGGAATGTAGATGGGCATAACATCTCTATATCAAATGTAATGGCCTTGATTAACTTGCCCAACTGTAATGGTAATGAACTTTGGAGATCCCTTTGTATTGGAAAGCTAAGAGGTACTTAGCACCAAGTTTCAAATTAAGCCTCTGTTAAAGAAACAGAAGATATGAACCCCTGTTGCTGACATAACAAGAAGGGGCTGAAGAGGGAGGAGCTATACTGTATTTAAGGAAGAGAACAAGCTGGACAGTCAGAACTTCTTGGGATGAGCATCTGAAGGCTGGGCTGCTGCTGCTGGACTGGAACTTCCGTGGAGAAAGTCATTTTGATTTTGAGAATGAAGCTCCTGAAAACTTCCTAGAGTCACCTGGAGATGATGAAGACTTCTGAGGGTCAGCTGGAGCTTCTGAGGCTACTAAGGATTTCCCAGGGCCAGATGGAGCTGTCGAAGACTGAGGAAGCATGATTGTGGTGTTGATTTTCTGTACAAATATTGTTGTGGCTTTGTTAAGCCTTATCTTCCTAGGAACAGAGACTGTGAAGGATTTGAGATGTACTGGACACTGGGAGCTCCAATGTGGTGCAGGAACTGCATGGAAAGCTGGACAAGGAGCTGGGAGTTGTCTCCCTTTGAACTCAGGGGACAGTTGGTTAGATTTGGGTAGAAGCTGGGACCGTGGAAGAGGAACCATGGAAGCTAAAAGCCTGCCCTGAATCGAGATGAAAAGCCCTCTCCATGGGTACTGAGTAGTGATGGAACTGTGATTTACTTGTGACTAAGGGGTGGATGGCCTTTGTATTTCCCACTACCCTTTAAGAGAGTACTGAGAAGTGACTGATATCTGAGTAGTGACCAATGATAGAAGAGTGACTGATGACTAAATAGTGACTGAGTCATACCTTAGTGTGCCTCATGGGTGGAGGACTTTGACCTTTGGTACTTTATGATTGAATGATTGAGTTACTAAGTGATTGATTGACTAAATGATTGCACTTTGTTCAAAACTATGTGACCACTTCAGTGAAAACTATGTGGCCAATTTAGTGATAAGTTGTTGAGTTATTATGTCATTGTGAATACTATATTTTGATTTTCTGTGATAAGTTGTAACATTGTGAATGCTATACTTTGATTTTCTGTGAATGTTTTGCTCTGATTTGTTATTGAATAGAATGTTCACTATACCATGTAATCAGAATATTTGAAAGCTGTTCACAGCAGCTGTCCTCTGGAAAGCTGCTCATGCTTGGCTTTATACCAACCCAGTATTATAAGGCACAATCCAGAGGAATCCATATCTTAAACTGATCATTTCAATCTGTATTAGATCCTTCACATAGGTTAGAGAATTTTAGAGATCAATTGGACCTCAGAGATCATCTAATTCAATCTGTTCATTTAACCAACAATGAAACAGAGTCCCAGAGAGTGAGAAGGCTTGTCTAAGGTCACACAGTGAATATGTGGTACAGCAAGAACTCAAAAATAGTATCTCTGGCAGTTTTTTGACCTGGAGTTAATCAAATAACAACCATTTATTAAGCACTTGCAATGCACCAGGAACTGTGCAAAGCCCTGGGGATTCATATACACTGAATAAAACATTCCTATTCATAAGGAGTTGACATTCTAAGGTGGGAGGCAACAGAAATATATATTCACATATGTATATGTATGTATGTATATGTATATATAGAGATACATCACATATATCACACATCCTTTATCACATATATAAATATACATCTGTATGACACATATATGAAATATACCATATTTCACCTCATAATTTTCACAGATTCTATAACAAATTTTTTTTTGCAAAATGTTGGGTGTGACCATTATGTGAAGCATCAAAAATCTGTGCCTGTATTACTTAAAAATCATTTATTACTAAACTGTCTTTGTTGCAAGATTAGGATGCATGAACTACTCATATGTTAAAATTGAATACTGACAAATAGCTTGTGCTGAGAATTCTAGGCTCATGGCTCACAATGCAGGAGAGAAAAATGTATATCCATATGCCAATGGTGAATACATTGCTGCTCTGTTTGCCACTTAAGCACTGTGACAAACAGAATTATACCATGCAATGATTACACAATGAAAGGTTATAAACCAATTTGTGCACTGAAAAAACAGGGTGCAACAATTATGTGGTGAAATACAGTAACACAAAGTAATTAAATATAAAGTGGCTTGGGGAGAGAGTATATTAGTAGGTGATGAGAAGGAAAAACTTTCTTGTAGAAGGTGGTGCTTGAATTGAATCTTGAATGTAAAATAGATCCTCTGGGGCAGAGGTAAGGAGGAAATATAGTGTAGAAATGGTGGGAGAGGAGGTTGTGGGGGACAGGCAACTGACCAATGCGAAGAAATGAAGATGGAAGAGAGAACATCATGTTTAAGGAACAGTCAGCAAGAGTATGGGCAGGGGAGAGATGTTCAATGAACCTGAAAATGTAGATAAGAAAGCTAAACAGGAGATAATAAAGGAAATAGGGTGTCACTGAAGTTGATTGAATGGTCGAATGATAGGTGTACTTAAGCACAATTGTTTGGGGGGCAGTTTATTGCATAGATTTGAGTGTGAGAGAGGTCACAGGGAGGGTGACATTTTTCAGCTAGGAAGATTTTGCAATAAGAAAGATGAAAGCTG
Source organism: Petaurus breviceps papuanus (assembly GCF_028583685.1). Taxonomy (NCBI): domain Eukaryota; kingdom Metazoa; phylum Chordata; class Mammalia; order Diprotodontia; family Petauridae; genus Petaurus; species Petaurus breviceps. The sequence continues at coordinate 4,245,186 of NW_027186473.1, forward strand.
ATGAGGACCTGAACCATTGCTAGTAACTATGTGAGTAGAGAGGAGTCAATAGGGGAAATTCTGGAGAGATAGAAATAATCTTCCTGTGGTTCTTTCCAATATGCCATTGTACTTCCCTTTCCTAGTTTTAAATATGCTCTGTGACAACCTCATATTCTCTTTATACTGTGATTTTTGTGGTTTTTACTGAGCCCCAGGGGCTTTGGAGAAAATCTGAAAAAAAGTGTATAAGGAAGCAATATGCTATTAGGAAAAAATGCTAATTCCAACATAGTAACCCCCCATTTCGTAAACATTCCCCATCTCTCCCCATCATAGGAGAGCCTCCTAGGAAACCTGCCCAAACCCAACAAAACCCATGTATGCAGCAAACTTGCCAAGTAAACTTGCCCAAACCTGCTACCTGAAGCCCAAAGCATACCCCCCTTCTGTTCAGTTCTTGAAATAGATTTAGGAACTTTCCAGTTGGGCAACAAACTGACCACTGGGCAACAATCTTTAGGCAATAAACTGATTGCTACCTTGTGGCTTCTGTATTTTCCCCTCTTGTGTAGCAACCAAGTTGTAGTTTCCCCCTGGTAAGAGCTATGTTGTGATTTTTGTCTCTATAAACCCTAAGATGAATATTCTCAGGGCTGCCTGATTTGGGTACATGACCCCTGACAGTCCCCTGGTTCATTATGCTCCACTATTAAAACTTCTCTTAAAATGATTAATGGTCTCATCTTGCATTTTCACATTACAACACCAACTGTAGGTGGTCTACCTTCAGATGAATGTCATGGGACTTAAAAGAAAACACATTTAAAACTCAACTCAGTGCTTTCTTTCCCCCCACACCCCAAACCTGATCCTCTTTCTGACTTTCCTTTTTTATCTCTGGCAAAGGTTTTGTCACATAGACTTAAAATCTCAGTTGCATCTTATATTTATCTCCTCCTTGCTCCTCACATCTAATAAGTTGATAAATTCTACCCGTTTTGGGGGTATTACCCCATGGTATATTGTAAATTGTTGAACCGGGAATCAAAAGATCTGAATTCAAACACTGACTCTGACTTTTACCTAGTGATCTTAGGGAAATCTCTTGACCTCATTGAAACTCAACTTACTTATCATTAAAATTAGGATAACAATACATGAAGATGAAGATAAACACCTGTATTCTTAGCTATCTGAATGCCTGAAGCTGGTCAGTGACTTGAGCCTATAAATTATGAACTGCATTGGTCTCTGTTGATTCAGTGCCCAGACTAACTTTGGCATCACTATGTGAGTCTCTGGGAGCAGGGAGCCACAAGGTTAGCTAGAGAAGAAGCAAGCCAAAAGATCTTGAAAACAGAGTAGGGTCAAAGTTCTCCTGAAGATTGGTATGGGATCAGACTTGTGAGTAGTCCCTGCCATCAAGGAGATTGTGCCATCAAGAGGGAGCCAAGTTTCAGTAATAGCTAGTAGATAGAAGGAGTAATAGAGGAAAAGATTTAGTATGCAGGAAAGTTTATTTCCTATGGAACAGGCATTCCACAGGGTATAGAGAGAGGAATGGGTATGCCCTAGAGTAAGTTCTTTTGGGGAATTGGTTGAGAAGAACAAATAAGATTTAGGGTAGAGGTGGGATGGAGAATGGAATTTGAATAATGCCATCTGGGGAATCAGAATCAGTGGGATGGTGAGGGCGCGATTAAGGAGTTTGTTAATTATTGAGTAGTGAGTTCAGGTAGGTGGAAGTTAATCGGGTTTAAATTTAATACATGGAAGAACTTTCTAATATATACAGTATAATCTTCAACAAATTGCTTTTGAATTTTGGGAACTCTTTTTCATTGGAAATATTCAAGCAGAGATTGGACAATAATCTCCAAAGGATATTATTTAGGGTATCACTTGATGAATCTTAGGCTAGACCCTATGGTTTCTAGATTCCTATACAATTATGAACCTCTTTGAAGCTATGGTTGTCTGTACTGGAGATATATGAATAGTATTTCACGTCAATGGATAAATAATAACTTGTTTTCTAGATTTATAAAGCAAGAATTAAATAGCAATTTCTGAAATCAAGGTATTATAAAGGTGATTTGCTACACTACAGAAAACAATCTAAATTACCCTTTCATTTATCAGGACTTTATCTTAGAAAGGAAATTATTTTAATAAAATGTTCCAGTACATCTTGCTCATACTTTCAATACCTCATCAAATAAGCCAAAGGTATTTATTAAAGTTCAACACATTGTCATTTCGCAGGCAGATTACAAACACCATGTTAATCTTTATTAAAAATATTGTTCAGCATACCAAAAGATTGCTGCTATTGCAAAGTATTTCTCCTATTAATTGCATAATTAGTCTCAAATCTCAAGAGAAAATATTTTCCCTCAAGCTATGCATCAGTCTATGGCTTTCATTATTTCAATAGACATGTTGAACTTACATTGTACTTGCTCTAACACCAGAGGCAAAGTAGAAATAATCATATGATATGCCACTAGGTAAACATAATATGACTCCTTTTCTTTGGAAGACATCCTCCAACAGCCTACTGTACTACTTAACTATAAACACAAACACTTGGTTATTTATTTATGAAGTGGAATCAAAATATATATTTAAAAGACTTCTGGTTTGACACATCTTCATAACCTTTAAAATAGTAAGAATCTATTTTTTTTAAATGGGAGAAGACTAATTAAAAATGCAACTTCCGTGGTTTAGTAGGTAGTCTATGCTGTGTTGTGTTGAGGAGAGATCCCTGACCTTGGCATCAGAAGGGTTAGAGGTTCAGCCCTGTCACTGGACAAGTCACTCACTTGAATCTCAGCCTCCTTATCTAGAAAATAATGATTTTTGCTTTATTCACCAGGTATTGGTCATGAGAAAAAATGCATTTTCTTTGTAAACACTGTGTAAATGTGAGCTTTATAGGTTTCTTCATAAATGGATGTTAAGTTCATTTAAGTTTTCATGATAGATACTAATATGTAAATAACATTTTTTCAACAATATTTTGAGTATCAGTATCAAAGGAGGAATAAGATGGGCAGATATATATTCACCAAAGGTGTTCACCAGTACCATTCATCCAATCAGTCGACATGCATTTAATAGACAATTATATTCCAATTACTGTACTAGGTATTTTAGATACAAAGACAAACAAAAATCCTCTGCCTCAGAGAGCTTAGGTTTATTAAGGATATGCTACCTGGTGTTCCAATAGGAGAGAAAACTCCTATAAATTAAGATCTATAAATGAGATTCTACCAATGTCTTAATTTGTAGACAATTGTGTATCGAGTCAAGTGAGCTCCTTGAGAGAAGGAATCACTTCTTTGTATGTGTGTGTGTGTGTGTGTATTCCCCAGTATCTAGCACAGTGTTAACATAAAATAGGTGTTCAGTAAATTATTTTTGATCCTTGGAACACAGTGAGGCCTCCTCAAAGAGACCTATGACCACTAAGCATTAGCCTAGCCAACTACCAGGCCAAGACAGTGCAGATGACTAGCACTCGCCATAATAATAATCATAATAATATATAGCTTTTATTGATATATAAAACATATTTAAGTTTCAAAATGTGTTTTACATATGCTATCTAATTTGATACTCACAGCAACCCTATGAAGTAGGTTTTAACTCATACATTTTATTATTAGGCCTATTTTACAGCTCAAAAAACTGAGGCTGAAAAGTTAACTTGCCTAGCATTCTGTAGATAGTAAGTGCCTGAGTCTGGATTTCATTTCAGGTCTTCTTGACTCTGAGACAGACCCTTTTTCACTATCCCACCTTACGGTTTCATATTGTTCAGATATTCAATTGGATGGGCATTTGATTTAGCAAGTCCACCAGTATGAGTATCTTAGACACTGAAAATGGAAAATGAGCCGAAATGAATAGAAGGAGACTTAGTCGGATCACATCTAGGAAACTGTTTAGTACCTTTAAGGATTCGCAACTATTCATTGATATTTTAAAAAATTAAACAAATATTGTGGTGGTACTAAACAGCTGTGAATCATGGGACATAATTATCACAGAAGAAAAAATTCTAAGTGATTCAAATGGAAATGGAAATATCAATTATATTTTGGTTTAAGCATATTACCAACAATGCCATACAGGTTCATAGATCTAGAAGTCTCATCTCATCCAGTCTACTCTCCCTGGGACTTCCACATACACATTTTAAAAATGAGGAAATTAGGCGCCAGGCCTGGCTGGCTGTGGGGGAGTCAAATGATTATCCAAAAACACAGAAGTACTAAGTATCAAAAGTAGAATTTGAGCCCAGGTCCTCTGTCTTCAGAGCCAATGTTCTTCCCAGTGTGCCTTTCATGAGATAATTACAAAATATATTATCGAGGATATGTGTGAAAAAAAAATGTGGACAAATCATGCATGGAGAGTGAAAGATAACAGTGAGCTCAACTGCTTCATCTGTATGTACAGAATCACAAAAGACCCAGAGTAAGGTTTCTAGTGCTTTGAGTAGGTCTATTATGGAGGAGATACTCTCTTATCCACAGACATGGATAAGAATAATTTGATGAGGTTTGGATGAGTAGTCTCTCTACATTCATGAAGGGTATGAAATATATCAGTGATGTCACAGATGCATTGAAATTTTAAACGAGTCTCTATTAGCTGCCCAAAGTCTCCTGCCTAACTGACATCTGCCTAACTCTAAAACAGTGATCATAGGGTCTCTGTATCTTATTCTCCTACTAGACTGAAAACTCAACGATACAAAATGTTATTACACAAAATTTGTGTCTCGCCCAAGTACATACCAGTGTCCTGAAATATAGATGCTTAATACAATTTTGTCAGATGATGTTGTAATCAAATGCATAGGTAAATGAAAAAAGAACATATTTTGCTTTAAATTCTCAAGGACACACATGAGAGGTGGAATTAAGGTTGTGCAGTGAAGATAGCATTTTGCCAAGCTCTTCCAAAACACTCCCTCCACATCAACCTAAAAAAACATGCCAAACTGAATTCTAGAAAGGAAAGATAATTTAAAAAAAAATTTTTTTTCTAGCCCAGGGGAATTTAGGAAGACAGAAAGAGAGGTCTGCTGGCTATGAATCTGATACAGCAGGAGCAACACTAAGTGTGGTCTGTGGCAGTAGCACCAAGAGCAGCCCAGAATGCAGGGGTGATAAGGGCACTGAATATTTGCTTAAAAAGAGATCCTAGAGGACTTCTATGTCAGTGCTGATATAGGAATGGGTGTCTAATGGAAGCTGTGTCACCCATTACCTGGGTTTCAGGTCACAGTTCCAGGGTGAGGAGAGGAGTAGTCACACTCATGATGGAGCAGGGGACATATCTGGGTAAGACCAGAACACAGACCAGGAGGGCAATGACCACCCCTCTCTACAAATCGTAATACCTTGGAACACAAAAAACTTACAGTCCCACCCCCACCCCCAATCTGTGAAACCAGCAGAAAAAATAAAAAACAAAAGCTCAAGCCTGTCATCTCCTGCCACCCCCAAATGTGAGTGAGCAGAACTAAACATTTACATAAAGAAGTAGACTAAAAACATTAGCAAGCAAGGAAAGAACCTGACCAGAAAGAGCCACTATGGTGACAAGGAAGTTCAAAACACAAATACAGAAAAACAAACTATGAATTAAAAAAATCTACAAAGCCTCAAAGAAAAATGCAAAAGATTACACACGAAACCAACAAGAATTCTTAGAAAAGTTTTTTAAAGTTTTTTTTTAAAGAACAAAAAGCAATTTAAAAAGACAAATAAGAGAAGTTGAGGAAAATCTAAAATGAAATGAGAGCCCTGAAAAAAAGATATGAAAAGAGAATTAGCCCCTTTTTAAAATAGGCAACAAAAATACTGAGGAAAAGAACTTCTTAAAGGCAGAACTGAGTGGCAAAAGAGGTATAAATGTGTTTCCTGAAGAAAATAAGTCCAAAAAATTTAGAATTTGTCAAGCAGAAGCTAATGACTCCATAAGATATTTAAAAAGTCCAAAGACTGAAAAAGTAGCAGAAAATGTGAGATATCCCATAAGAAAAATAACTGACCTAGAAAATAAAGGGGAGATCATGTAAGAATTGAACTCTCTAGGTAAGAGACTCTTGATCTTACACCATTGACCACTGCAGCATGAAGTCTTTGGATGCCTCCTTAGAATAATGTTTTTAAAGGAATAAAATAAAATACATAAAATTACAAAGGAAACAAAGTTAGGGAATATAAAGATGGATTTTTCCTTTTCAAATTCATGGAATCCCTGAAATTTATCTATGGATGCCTTGAGGAGGATTCCTAGGTTAATCCCTGTGCTACATCATCTTCTGTAGTGAACATGATTTTTTTGTTCTTTCATTTTTCACATGGTATATGTATGTCCAACCTGTTGCCTAGTCCTGTCAATTGGAGCATGTCATATATCTCCCTTTCTGTCCTCTAACACTGCCACCACGGTAACACAGGCCTTCATTACTTCAGACTTAGACTGTTGAAGTGGCCTGTTGGTTAACTCCCTTCCCAGCTCTTTCTCCATTCTAGTCCATTCTCTACCAGTTGTAAATTTGATCTTCCTAAAGCACAGGTCTGACATGGTCACCCACCTACTCAATAAACGTCAGGGATTCCTTATCACCTCTAGGATCAGAAATAAAATCTTTTGTCTTTTAAGGTCTTTCCTAATTTTGTTTCATCCTGGTTTTCAGCCTTCTTACACTTTACCCCCTCCCACATACTTTGAGATTCAATGACATTGACCTTACTGTTCCTTGCACAGAATATGCCATCTCTCTACTGCAAACATTTTCATTGACTGATCTCCATGCCTAAAAGTCTCTCCCTCCTTACCTCTCAGCTAAAGTCTCACCTTCTATAAGAAACCTTTTAGAGCTATTCTATCTCAGTACCTTCCCTCTACGTATTATTCCCAGTTTACCCTACAGATAGCTTGTGGATACTTGTTGGTTGTTTTTTCTTTTTTTTCACGTTGTCTTCCCTATTAGACTGTGAGTACCTTGAGAGCAGGGACTGCCTTTTACCTTTCTTTGTGTCCCCAACATTTAACACAATACCTGGTACACAGGAGGTACTTAAGGCTTTTTGACTGAATGAATGATATTAATGCATGGTTATGGTGTTGAGGAGAAATATGCTGTGAGAAAAGTGAATAATAATAAATGAAAATAAATGGGGAAAGGGCATATTATAAATATGCACATATTTCCTATAAAGGACCCATCCTCTACATTGTCCATTGTAGCTAATCTTAAAAGTATTCAAAGTAGACTCAAATATGGGAAGATAACAATTAAGTTCAACACATTTCTTCAGTACCTACTGTGTGACAAGTACAGTGAGCAGGTTGTATAATAAAAGAGGGTAGCAAAAATATTCACTAAAACAAGAACTAAAAAAAAGAATTAAAATGGAACATGAGGAAATAAATCCTCAAGTTATGGTCATAAATCACCAACATTATAGTCATAAATTACCTGAGTAAGGAAATCACCCCCAAAGAGTACATTAATCCCCTTCTGAACAGGAGTGGCAGTGACTGAATACCCAATACCTGAAGGACAGAATTTTATTGAGAAATGCTTTTAATAATCTATTGACAAACTAAACTCGTTTCCCCAGATCAGCATTTAAAAACAAAGCAAAATGATTTAAAAAGCAATATTAAAAAGGAAGGTGTTTGAATTCCCAAACTGATAGCAACTTCAATATTAAGTTTGTACAATAACTCTGATCCAACCTTTTACATGATTAGAAGCCTCTTTGACTGATTTATAATCATGTTATCCCTAGCTGCCATCATATTCTAGACATTCATGAAAATCTTTCAACTTCATTTAATTTTCTTTTACTCCAAAGATGTTCTGCAATTCAATTTAAGTATGTCCTGCAATTTTATAGCTGTAATAGCAAGGGGCTAACACAGTTATGATTTTTAAAACAAGATAGATGAAGAGTTTCATCTATTTGTTTCTATCTTCTCCATTTCAACATTATAGATAAATGGCATTCTGAAGTAGACATTTGGAGATCTCATTGTTACTATATTTATTTCACAGACAACAGGAAGAGTTGTCAGAAAGATCTTAGGCCACCAGGAGTAACCAATTTTCTTTTGTGCTTTCAATTCATATTTAGAATATAAATTGTTCAAGATTTCCAAGTCCTTCCACCAGCTCTTCAAAAATAAAAGGAGATTAGAGATAGCACTTTCCATTCCTCTTAAATAAAGTGCCAATACTGTGTATGCAGTGTTGTTCAACTGTTTTGATTGTATCTGACTCTTTGTGACCCTATTCAGGGTTTTCTTAGCAAAGATACTGGAGTGGTTTGCCATTCCCTTTTCCAACTCATTTTAAAGATGAGGAATTGAAGCAAACAGGGTTAGGTGACTTGCCCAGGGTTATACAGCTAGGAGTTATATGAGGCCAGACTTGAACTCAGGAAGATATATCCTCCAGACTGCAGGTCTGGGTTCTATAGCAAAGGGAGGTTATATAATAGATGATTAACAAAAAAAAAGCAGTATATACTGAATTCAAATCGATCCCAGCTTTTTGAGGCTTCTAGGTTTCTAATGACTCTTTTTTATTTAAATTTTGTGGATTTTGTTGTCAAACCAATATAGTTTTCTGCAGGCTAATGAAAAACTTTGTAATGCATCCTCAAGTTTACATGGAGAACTGTGTGATTAATTCAGCATTTATCATACTAAAGGGAGAGATGTAAATTATCCTATCCAATAGTGATGCAGTGGGAAATATTGGATTTGGAATTAGAAAAACCATATTTGAATGCCACATCTACTCTTTACTACTTTTTGTGACTTACTAAATCCCTTTGCCTTCTTAGGCTTCCCTCATGCCCTCTGTAAAACAAGGAAGGAATTGGACTAGATGACCTCTTCAGTCTCTAAAACTATTGTCCTGGTTGAAGAACGGCTGAAGATCTTAGTCCACATTCCACCCCAATTTTTGACTACCTGATCATCTTGGATGATTCATTTAGCTTTCTTGTACCTGTTTCCTCATCTATAGAATGAATCAGTTGCACAAGATTATCTCTGGGGCACCTTCCAGTTTCTGAATCTATGATCCTATAAACTACTAGTGAATTTCATCATTTTATGGTTACATTGAAAATACAGAATTTCTGAAATAAAATATAAGACAATTTTAAGCTTTTAAAATAAAACAGTGTTTTCAGCTCTCTCTCCTGATGCATCATAAGTTGTGATGTCATTAACTGCATTCAAAGGGGGGAAAATGGCTAGCAGTCAGAGACTTTTCAACTCAACCATACCATAAAAATTTAAACTACTGAGATCTTTAAGTTTTATCACTCTCAGTAAAAACATTAATTGGGCTATACAGAAAATTGTTCAGAATGATGAATAAAGCAGAGAAATACCATAGTACAATTAGATAACTAGCAATTTGCGAGAACATTGCAGTTATAGTCCAGAGGAAGATATTTTTCATTGTTAAGTCTTCCTTTAAAAGTCTATAAATTTCTCATTTAATCACAGCCCTGATATTGTCTAAGGTTTTTTTTTTGTTGTTGTTGTTGTTTAAAAACTTTACTCTCTTTCTGGAGATAATAAAATAGGTAAGCCCTGATTAGATTATTTCTTTCCAAAATTATCAATTAACACTTAAAAAGTAATATCGGGGCTGGTTCAGTCAAGATTCCATAACTCAATGAATTCTCCTCAGGATCACAGCCCAATGTTTCATCATTGGCCAAATTCTGTTTCTAGCCTCGTTGGCATTTAAATAATACATGAGTCAACAAGTATCTAAGACTTGACAACCTATTTTAAATGATTTCATACCAGATAGTGGTTAGAACTTTTCAAATAATTATAAATGGTGAGAATAAATTCTGGAAAGAGGCTTAGAGACCATCTAGTGTTATTACCTCATTTTAAAGGTGAAGAAACTGAGGCCCAAAGGAAAGAAATAATTTTCAAATAATAAACAGCTACCTAGGACTTAAATCTCTGTCTTTTGGCACCCAGTTCAGTATTCTTTCCACTATAGCATATACATTTTAAGGAAGCCAAAATTACAAATAACATGTGGCAGATATCTGAGGAAGAATATTTTACAATCATCCCTAGGAAAAGAAGACTCTTTCAACAAATAGTTATTATTCTCATTCACAACATATAATATTTTCTGGTTTGCAAATCATCTGTTCACCAAAAAAAGGGAGGTGAGCTGTCCAAGCATCAATATCAGTTTATAAATGAGAAAACCAATGCTAAGAAGACTGATGTTTACCCAAGGTCACTTTGCTATTAAGTGAAAAGGGGTTATGTAAATACCATAATACTAGACAGAGAATAACCTATCCGGGTATTAATCACCCACTGTCCAGCACAAAGGCACTTTGCTAAATGATAAATATAAGAAAAAGAAAGGATCTCTCTTCGAAGAGCTTTCAATCTAATGAGGGAAGACAATACATAAAAGAAAATGAAGCATGAAAGTGTGGATTTCTGAGCAAAGATACACAGCTTGGGGGTGGGGTCTTGATGGAGAAGTCAGATGTCCCACAATAGTGCAACCAGGTGAAAACTAAGATGTTCTGAGTTGAACTCCCTGCTTAAATGCACGTTTGGGGGTTCACGACTCCACCCTCCATTCAGAGGTTAGTGATGAGACTTAAGTGAAAGAGGGCAGTGCAAAGTCACGAGCCTCACTTAAATCTTGCATGTCATGGCATCCTCTATTTGGTGTCATGATCCTCTTTGAGAAGAAAGGACAAACAACCTCTGTGAATAGTAGGAACTTCCCCTTCGGGGACCCAACTAAAACTGGTCAGTTGGGCAACACAGGCCTCACCTCACAGGCATCCTCTGCCTCTTTTCTTACCTAGCCTTAACCACTGAATGGGTGTTATCTCAGTCAAACTGATACCTCTTAAAAACTAGCTTAAAAAGACCAAGGTCTCCTACTGCATCCGGTGTCATTTCCAGTCATGTTGATCTATATCTTTCCACTGGACCCAGATGGTTTTGAAGAAGAAAGTGAGGGTGGTCACCTTGCACAGCCCTTCCTCACTTAAATCCAATTCACTTGCATGTCATGGCATCATCTCCCTGATGTCATAGTCCTCTTGGAGAAGTAAGGACAAACAATAAGTGATGAGATGAAGTACCTAGATTGACGAGATCTGTCAGGATGATAACTTTTCCCAATAATGAGTTTCCTGGGCCAAGGTGAGGAAGTCAGAGATGTCCCAGAGTAGTATAGCCAGGTAAGAAATGAGGGGGTACTATGATCCATTTATTTATACCTAATACCAGTTGTTAGATCTCTTGCTTATGATCCTTATGGGATCAAATCAGATTCAGGAAGCTTCTATCTTTTCTAGGAAGTAGTGTCATATCCATAATGATTCTCAAGGTAGGAAACTCCCAGTGGCATAAGTTGCTTCTATTATTTCCTACATGACTTTCAAACTTTAGACTGGAATTGTATATCTTTTCCCAGAAAGCCACACTTCCATGCATTTTCATTTTCTTTTTTTTTCTTTTTTGAGGGTAATTGGGCTTAAGTGACTTGCCCAAGGTCACACGGCTAGCTTTTGTGTTAAGTGTCTGAGGCCGGATATGAACTCAGGTCCTCCTGACTCCAGGGCCAGTGCTCTATTCACTGTGCCACCTAGCTGCCCCAGACTTTTCATTTTCTTTTGTGTATTGTCTTCCCCCATTAGATTGAAAGCTCCTTGAAGACAGATTTTCTGAAGTTCAGGGTGCTGACTTTTCTCTCTGAAGGAAATGAATGATATATATGTTTGATTAAATTAAGATTGCTAATCCCTTTTGGATTGCTTTCCTTTAGAAAAGCAGATTAAAGAACCTGTGCTAGAGGCCATCCTGAGTATGCTAGAATGCTTGCTGTTACACTTGGTCTTTAGAAATAGGTTTGTGTATACCGAATGCCAGAAAGGTGTGTTTTATCTATGCTCAATGAAATCTTTCAATAAATAATGTACCTAGTGTGCAAAGCTAATAGGAACACAAAGATAATTTTAATGGATATTTTCCTGGCTAAAAGAACCTTAGATTTTGTTGCTTGGTTCTTCAATACTTCAAAGATCTGTCCTTTCATCAGTGTGGATATTCTTCTGCTAAGGAGCAGATAACCTTCCCCACTCATGCCTCAGTATATGATTTTATGAGTTGCTAGAGCCAAAATAAGTCATCATCTTCTGATAGTGAGCCTTTCCAAATTTAGTTAAGCCACACATTTAGGAGCAGAGACATAAGCTGTGGCTAGGAGCATCCATGCCAAAGTCACTTTTACCTGTCAGAAATTTCGTTCTATTTTCGTTTTTTAAATTATTTTTCCAATTACTTGTAGAAATAATTTTAACATTTTTAAGATTTTGACTTCCAAATTCCCTTCTTCTTTCCTTGCCCTCCCCCTCATTGAGAAGGCAATTTGATATAGGTTATACATATGCATCATGCAAAACATATTTCCATATTAGTCATGTAATAAAAAGAAATACAGACCAAAAAAAAAGAAAAGAAAGCCAAAAAAATATGATTCTATCTACATTCACATTCCATCAGCTCTTTCTCTAGAGAGGGATAGGATTTTTCATAAGTCCAATTTCATTCTATTTTCATAACCTTTGAGAACTCAGAATAATCACCATACTATGATGAGGCATCAGACCCTTAATAGTATTAGCAGTAGCTTGCCTTTTCTCCTTAGGTATTTGATAAATGAGTTATGGGATTTTTTGAACTGATTTGTCATCTTGCATATTTCTGTGATTTTCTATTTTTTCACTCTGAGTTTTAGAAAGGTTTGATACTGGAGGATGAGAAGATATATATCTGCTTTCTCATATGTGCACTCAGATTCCATTTTTATTTCCCCCATAAACTCAATTCTTATTTATATATAGTAACACCTTAATTCTGCCTGACTGGGAAATATGGAGAAGTGAACAATATATTATAGATGCCTAGATGTTAAAGCTATTGATTCAAGCTACATCATCATTGGGGATGGTATGGGAGCCAAAGACAGGGTCATTTTATTCACAGCAGATAAAATGTCTACAGTAATAGATTGGGAATAGAAATGAGAGAAAAGAACAGGCAGAGAATATGGAAGACTCACTGAGGAGAAAGTTACATGAAAAGGAGCAAGGGGAAGGATGAAGAATATGATAAGAGGGTCAACATAAGGTGATGAGAACTGAACAGAAAAAAAGGGAAGACTAAGAAGTTGAAGTTTTGGAAAAAGCTTAATTTGAGATGGTGTCCAACTGGGTTACAAAAATATCGGGAATATGCTAAAGAAAAATGACTATAACAATAAAATAAAAAAGACTGACCATATATGTTTTGTGCAGAAAAGGGGAAGGAGAGTGGAAAGGAAATAAAGGAAAGAACAAGAAGAGAAAGGAAAGGATGACATTCCTTGTGCAGTTTTTTTTTCAATATGGAAGCAACTACAGCTAAGGCAACTTCATCACACTTGAAAAATAATGGCAAATTATTTTTACACAAATACATTTGAGACAAAACTTTTAAATGTTACTCCTCTGAGACAGGCAAGTTATGGTAGATTTACATTTTAAATTAGACATTTGATATCTTAACAAAAATGAAGCAAATGATACAAATATCCAATAGTTTCAGGTCTATCATTAACTCTGTGAAAAGCAGGTCTCTCCTTTTAGTTGATTTGTAATAAACCTACTTGCTTCCCATGGATCAGAGCCCCAGTTGAGCACTGGATTATAAAAACACATATGGAGTCCTCAGGACATCGTCATTTCTGACTGGGAAGGGTTATCCTTGTAAGCCATCTTTTCAGTGTTACCAAAACTTTTTACCTTCAATGACGTCAACAAGGGGAAGCAGCTATGGGCAGTGGATAGTGTTAGACCTATCCTGGAGTAAAGAAGGCCTGCATTCTACATGCCACATTAGGTTAGAAGACCTCAGGTAAGTATAAAATTTCTCTGAGTCTGTTTCCTCATGTATAAAATAGAAACAAGAATACACAAACCATTTCCACCTCACAATGGTGTTGTGAGGACTTAAATGAGACTACTTACTGTATGAAAAGCACTTTGTGAACTTTAAGTGCTTTGTATAAATAGTACTCATTATGATAACCTTTGTGCATCATTGTTAACAATATTCTTCCACCATCTCATACTGTTTTCTCCTCCCCCTCCCCTTCCTGAGCAGAATCTATTCACTCTCTACCCGAGTTGTTTGATTAGCATCAGGAAGACACATTTAATACTACCAAATGGCATGGTTTCAAGGGCTGTTGTCAATTTGTTTTTCGAAACAAACACTCAGTAAAGATTTCCAGCATTTCCTGAAATTGCAAAGATTCGTTCTGGAATGCATTTCTTTATCGGTCCTTTGAAAACAACATGAGGTGAGGTTTCACACATTTTGGTGGTGTATCACATCACTATAAAATAAATCCCATCCAATAAAACATATTTATGGCATGCTAGTATAATTACATACTTAGAGTGCTCTGCTTGAATTAATTTTCAGGGAAGCTTTGGAAATAGAAATAGCTAGAACTCACAACAGTAAAGCAGGAGTTGTATAATAGACAAATTTTAAAAATGTTAATGAGGCTGCAAGGAAGTATTATGTAAGGGTGGATTAGGGAGAATGTAGAAGAAAACAAGCTCAGATTCACTCTCCAGTCTCCATTTGATACAGGAGAAAAAGGAATAGAAAAACTCTGTCCCTCTATCTGTAGACCCTCGTTGTCCTGTCTCAGAATGTATGTAACACAGCGTATGTATGTAACACAGAATGTAGGACACCTACAGGGAAGAATGCTGCCTTAATATTATCCAATAAATTATTCACCGTAATTTTTCCTTCAAAGTTCATTGTATTGACTTTTCCCAAGAGTGCCTGTTATCCCTCAGAACTGTGCTTAATTGTTTGTGAGGAATGATGATTGCTTTGCTATTGTTCCCATGTTATTGCAGGCATGCTCAGCTTCTATGGGCTTGAATTTCTGCAGCAATGTCAAATTACAAAAAGCAGAGTACATTATGAACTTCCAATCTCTCACTTCAAGTAATCTGGTGGACACTGAGGACTCAACAAGTCTTACATAATTAATCACCTTTAGCCCTTACATAAATAAAATTCAGTCAAATAACATATTCACATTCAATACAACATATCCAAATTACTCCTAACCTATATCAGGGATGAATGTATTTATGCCCTGGAGATAAGAATTGCTGCAAAAGTTATATATTTGCAGAGAGAGTAGCCAAGAAAGTAGAGAAAAGACTTTTGGCATCAAAGACTGACCAGCAGCTGTCCTAAATCTCCAATGTGAAGTTTCTGCTTCCAGAGAAACATTGTAGTGAAGAGAATGCTCACTTTATTTCCTATACTGTGAGACATGCTGAAGCATAGAAGATCTAAGTGCCCAGAGATTGTTGTGCTGAAAGAAGCAAGACAAGAGACCCCCGAGAGTAAAATTTGGAAGTGGATTTTATTTTCTGCAGGACTGTTCCGGGTCAGGCCCAAATAGAACAGTGAGTTGAACGGACAATGTGTCGGCTTTTAAAGGGATACCACATGGCCAAGGGTTACATATT
Source organism: Petaurus breviceps papuanus (assembly GCF_028583685.1). Classification (NCBI taxonomy): domain Eukaryota; kingdom Metazoa; phylum Chordata; class Mammalia; order Diprotodontia; family Petauridae; genus Petaurus; species Petaurus breviceps. The sequence goes on from NW_027186473.1 coordinate 4,260,836, forward strand.
ACACAAGCAGAAACTTGCAGAGGCCAAGAACAGTGATTGGTCAGTACACACCTTGAAATTCCCCCCAGTGCCAAGTCACCCTGACCTGGAAGCCCTCCCACCTCCGTAGAGGTGGGCTGACTAGGTAAAGATGGAGATTGGTGGGGGAAGGGACAGGAAGAATGGGGTCATGCTCTTCAGGGAATTTACCCTAGGCTAAATTCCTACTCATAGATCCCTTGGGGGCGGGGTCATTCACAGCAAGATGTCTGCCCAAATTGGGCACTAGGACTACTGAAGATGCTTAAAGATTGATCCAAAAGATATTCTAACTGCCTCCTTTGTTTTGTACATTATATTGCTAAATTCATAACCCAAGAGCCTTTGCAATTTTAACTCACACAAATTAATTATTTAATTTCCCTGCCTTTGCCAAAAGCACCATATATTTATCATGAAAATGACCACTTTTATTCATAAGAATTATACATAAAAGGGTTTGTGTTTGGACTAAAATTATCTGGGCTACTTATCTATACATCCCAGATTTATTGAGGAATTGTGAAGTTTCCCTTTGGTACTAAGCCAATATCCCTTTTTAGGCATTATAACTCTGTGACTGAAGCTAGTTAATTTAACTGAATTGAGATCAACAGTCAAGTTGCATAAATTTCTTAGGCCCACACACATTTACATCAGTTTGAAGTCAGAGCAAACTTTTCCTCCCCCTTGTATCTTTCTAGGTGGATAAGATTAATGCCCCTTTACTCTTCTATTTTTTTTTCTTTCACAAACAAGTTTTGTTTTTCCTCCTCTGCCTTCTCACCTACCTGTTTCATAATTAAATTACTTCCCTTTCTCTCTTCCTCCCCCCAAGATTACTTAGTATGAATGACTATGGTAGAATGCACTATCGGCTTTTTTCTAATATATGAATACTTCTGTCAGGTGAAGTGATTCTCCAGAAAGACTCCCATGTGTGAGTTACAAGTATTATGATATAGAACTAAACTGCCACTAATTCTCCTATCCTTTATTTTTACAAATGAGAAAACTAATCTTGTTATGTAAAGTGTCATTTCTTCATCGACTCATCAGCTGCTTCTGACATGCTCCAGTTGGTTCCTAAGGTTGGAAATAAAATTACACAAGGATGAAAATGAAGACTGTTTTAGAACATTTTCAAGGAAGATTTGATCCTATAATGGGCTCTTTGCTGAAAGAAATGGTTTTTAATTTATGAGAAAATAAAAATTGCAGCTCAAGTAAATGATGCATAGAAAGTCACAGGTTAAAGGAATTCTGCATTTTACCTACAAAAAGTCTCAACCCTTTAGAATATCAAACTATAGGTACTATTTTTTTTAAGTCTAGTTTAGGAATGTTACCTGAAAATAACCGTGGGCAATTAAATCCACTCACCATAAAGATTGTGGTTTTTTTTTTCATTCTTCTTAAGCTCAGAATCCCAGATTATTTTTTTCAATGTATACATTAAAAAATAGTCTTCAGTAGATCTAGAAAAATGATTGAGTGACTGATTGTTCATGGCTAAATTGAAATATCTTTTTAAACCAAAAAAATCATATGTCAAAATAAAGTAAAAGAAAAATATCAAGAAGGGATGAAAGGAAAGAAATTTTCATGGGTTAAAAACTTCATCCTCCCCACAAAATTCCCTACAAAATAAAAGAATAAGCAAAAAGCAAAAGAAGAGCCAATATAATGAATACCTAGTATAAATGTGAAAAAGAGAAAAGCACCTAGGGGGACAGAAGAGTAATGCATATAATTCTATGAGTATCAACTATATCCCTAGATTCAAAACCAGGTCAACAACATTAACTTTCAAAGTGGTTAAAAACTCATTAAGATAGAAAAGAATTCCTAGAATTTGTAAAAACAAAAAAAAAAAAACAAATAAATTGAATGAAAAACATGAAATTAAATTGCTGGAAAATCTAGTAGAAATTCTTAATAAGGTTACCTGGTGAAGAAAATAGTAGCAATGGAAGACCAACATGCAGGGATATCAGAACAAACAAGAATTCTGCCCCCTCCAAAATAAGATTAACACAACAAGGAAAAAGACTTGAGATAGCTAAAAATCCAAAGCAACTGGGCTAAGGGACAGATTTCAGCAAGATAACACAAGAATTACTAGTCTCTCATAATGAAAAATGAAGTTGATACATTCCTTGAAACTATAGGAAATTATCCTGACATATTTAAAACTGAGGTCAAGGTATAAATTGGTAGAATCCATACAATTCATACATGGAAGAGCCAAAGTTTAATTCACCAAGAAATTCAGCAACCACAATCTGAAGCTTTACTATCGGAGACAGAAAACAAACATGTAGAAGATCGTACAAGGAAGACATCAGTAAGTCAATTCTCTCAAGATTAGTGAATGAAAAGATGAAAGAAAAACTTGAAATATTATGCAACAAAAAGTAATGAAAAATTTTTTGTATATATATACACACATATATACATATGCACGTGTATATGTACACATGCATATATGTCTGTATGTGTCCACATGTATATGTGTATATGAATATATGTTTGAGTCTGCATGCATATGCATATATGTGTGCCCATGTGTATAATAGATATACATGTACATACACACATTTAATATATATGTGTGTATATGCATATGTAAATAATACGTTCAAAAATTTAAAAATGGGGTGGCTAGGTGGCGAAGTGAATAGGGCACTGGCCTTGGAGTCAGGAGGACCTGAGTTCAAATCTAGCCTCAGACACTTAACATAAAAACTAGTCATGTGACCTTGGGCAGGTCACTTAACCCCAATTGCCCTCCAAAAAGCAAAAAACAAAAAAAAAATTTAAAAATATATGAATGAAGGTAAACTCAATTTAACAATTGTAATTCTGACTGCAAATGGATTTAACTCATCTAGAAAAATGAAAAGCGCATAAAAGATGTAAAATCACAATAGCATGTGATCCACAAGAAACATAATTAAAGCATTGGGATACATTCAGATTTAAAATGGGGGGCTTTTCTTTTACTTGTCTATTTATCCCAAGTGCTTAGAACTATTCATAAACACTTGCTGAATGACTATGTTACATATAATTTACTCATCTGTATCGATTAAATAAATTAAATAAAGAGAATTACACACTCAAATGTTCCTACACTGATAGCACAATAAATCTGAACCTTCATCCAAGAAAGAAAGAAAAGAAAGATTAAATTCATATATTTTCCTTACCCCATTTTAAAGTTTTCACCTTTTAGTACAGTTAATAAGAAGCATTCAGCTAAACTAACTCTTTAAGATTACCCTAAAATAATGGAAAGTCTTTGAATAAACATAAACACTGTAAAGGAGAAAATTGGTGTTGAATCTGAAAACCTATTTCAACTCTATATATACCATGTACACTCTAGGTTACTCATCTTCATAACACTTCTGTAGAGGAACTAAGTACATCTCCCTTTAAGGATTCTAGTGTTACTCCTTATAGATCAAGAATTATTCTCTAATGCCCCAACTGGTGGTGCTTTCCCTCCAAGATCATCAACTAAGAATCAGTTTAGTTAGCAGGCCTTAAGTAGCTTTTAGTAAAGTGGAATTTACTAAAAATACTAATGGTACAATAAGATATCCTCCCTACCCATAACCCCTGTAAATCTGGGATACTCTCTTCTACAAGTACAGAGAGTCCGTTGGGAAAACTGACTCATGTTTAGCAAGAATATATAACTTATAGCTCTTTTTTCCCATTTGTGGTGTGCTCCTAAGGCATGGAATAATCTCTTTGTTTAACTCCTTATAGATCTGAGTCCTGTCTGTCCTTGATTCCCAATAACTCATATGCTGCTGCTAGCTGATCTGATCTGAGGATACAATTTCTGACACAGGGGAGGAAATGAGAAAGTCCCCCTGAGATAGGGTAGGGGAAGGATACATGGCAGAGTCTATGTCTCTTTTTCCCACATTTTCTAATTCCTAGAAAAGTTCTCCTTTCTTAACTAGCTTGATAATTTGCAGTTAATCCCTAGAGATGTGACCAAGTTTCCCAGCTTATTGGCAGGCTTCCTGTCTTGAATCATTCCCTTTCATCCAGCAGACTTTTAAAGACTTCACACTTAGTCTAAGATCTTTTGATTAATTGGTTGGTTGGTTATATTCTCACCTAGTTATCAGCCTAAAATGGGGTTGAGTAGTTTTCAAACGTACCTTTCCCACCCTGATATGTTCAATGTGTATAACTGATAAAAGGGCATTTATTTAAAAGATAGGAATGGTTTATTATTTTTGTTATTATTTTGTTAAGATATTCTCATCAGGAAAAAAGATTTTAAAAGGGAAAAGTTAAACACAAAGAACAAAAGCATTCAGGGGATCTAAAGGCTATGTTTAGGAACATGTTATATATAGGAACATAGATGACAAACAGCTTTTCGAGCTATCCAGATGGATGCTGCTGCTCACACTCTGGCATATAAGAGTCAGTTTGAAAGTTGGTTGCAACATCTACACATTCTCCTTACATAATGGAACAATACAGGTATATTTTTAAATTGGCTTAGTAGCAATTTCCACCTACTGACTCCTTACAGAAATTTTGCAAGTAATTTATAAGAAAACCTCATGTTTTAATAGCTGACTGTCAGGTGGTTACAGCCCTTCTTATTATGAACAATGTATAAAAATTAACTACTTTCATTCATAAAAATACCTTTCAGATTCATTTAATGATGTCTTTTCAGAATGACTAAAATTTCAGATTTCATCTTAGACAAGCTTGCCTACAAGTGTTATATGAAATCTTTGGGGTCACTGTCAGGTCAATCTCCAAGTCACCTTTATAAACATATCTTTTAATATTTGCAAATCTCAAGGCCCAGTAATTTTATTTTTATTATGGTTATAAGATTTTCACACTAGCTATCTTTTTTTAAAGCCCCTAAGCCAATGGTATACTTATTTTTTTCATAACTGTCACTAAATCAGTCTCATGTTTTATTTAGCTCTGTTAATTTCAAATACATCAATGGCCTTCCTCGCTTTGGACCTCTGTGCTGAGTACTACGGTTGTGCTGCAATTCTCATCACTGGATTGCAAGATCATTTCTGTGGCTAGGCCACAATTTCCTGTTCCAGGATTTTATCAGTATCCATTAGGCATGAAGTCCAACTGCATCTTATGAAACTGCTACTGTTATCAAAAGTAATGATGACACATCAAATGTTTTAATTATACCATACACCTCCCCCAATAATAGACTAAGTTGTTTTCCCCTTTAAACCAGGGAAGGGAACTTGAATTGATATACCTTCCTTGATTGGAGAGGGGTGGAGCAGGTGGATGTCTGGGCAGAGAAGTCTCACTTCAACCCTCTTCATTTCATTATATCCAAAAATTATTAAAGCATAGTGAATAGTTCATGAAAAGATGAAGAATATCTTCAGATTATCTGAATCCACCTACTAACCTTTTCCGCTGTGGAAAACCTCATCTTGAAAAGTCAAGTTCTTTGGAAAATACAAACTCTTCTATCTGGTACTTAGCATTCTTCACAACCAGGCCTTTTTTTCTGTTTTCCAGGTTTTGTGTATTTTACTCCCCTCTGTGAATGCTATAATTCAGCCATACTGGCTTACTTCCTATTCCATTGCCCATCCCTTTGCCTTTGCACTGGTTGTCATCCAGGCTGAGAATGCTGTCCCTTATCACATCTTTATTTAGAATCCCCAGTTTCCTTCAAAACCCAGTTCAAGCACCACCGCCTTCATAAAGCCTTTCCTGATCCCCTCAGCTCCTTGGGCACTCCCCTTCCTCAAAGTACTGTCTATTCATTCCGTATATATTCTGAACATGTTTATGCACTGCATCATGTTGTCTCTCCCATTTGATTTTAAGCTCCTTAGGGCAAAAGTTGTTACTCTTTTCTCTTTTAATCCTCAGCAACCAGTTCTGTTTGGATAATAAGCCTGGAATATATTAAGCATTTAATAAATGTATATTGTTTGATTGATTGACAACATTCTTGAAGGAAAGGATTTTAAGAATGGATTCTATTTTTGAAGCTATTTTCCATTTCAGAAGTTGGCAATAGAGCTGTGGCAAAAAGGAAATGAACTAACAGAATCCAAGTGTTTCTTCTAATCCAGATTGTTATGAAGATATGAAGGAAGGAGGGAGGGAAGGAAGGAAGGAAGGAAGGAAGGAAGGAAGGAAGGAAGGAAGGAAGGAAGGAAGGAAGGAAGGAAGGAAGGAAGGAAGGAAGGAAGGAATATATCAAGAGTAAACATATTTAGAAAGCCCTCCAAAGCTTTAATCACTGTGGTAAACTTTTGGAAGGATGTAGACCAGGTGACTGGACATGAATGTGTAGCGATCTGCATTACTAGATAGAATACATGAATTAGATCACAGAGCTATTTGAATATTTAAGAAATGAAGATCACAATGAGTAAAAATTATATTTAACCACTTATTTTCACATAATATATATATATATATATATATATATTGATATGGCACCACTTTTGATCTACTTCCTCCACTTACTCTCAAACTCATACCTCTTATTTAAAAGTTCCATTCACAAAAGATATCTATAAACTCTAGTTTTATAGTTATCCTGAGGGTAGAAACTTCTAGATCCATAGTTCACAAATCTCCCACCTGTATATTTCCCAATAACAACAGGCAGTAAGCATATTTAGTTCCTAGAAAAGGTATTTACAATGATGTCCCGATAAGAACAGATATTACAAAATATTGCCCCCATAAACCTGGGTTTCAGTCTTTCATGAATAAATAAATAAACAGGTGCATATGTGTGCTCACACAGGGAAAGAATGGGCACAAACTTAGAACACATCAGTAGTAAGGAACCCACAGAGAAGACACATGTCTAAGTCATCTCATAGCTAAAGTACTACAGGAAACTAAAGTAGTTCCGCTACTTGTAATGTCCTCTGCTGCTTCCAGCAGAGCCTGTTATCTGTCATGAGTAGGATTACTCTGCTTCTTGGCTAAGCTTGATCTTCCCAGAGCACCACATTTCTGGAGAATGGCTCCTCTGGACACCTTGGACTTGCTCAGTAGGAGGTAGCTAATATTTTCACCACCTCCAACTTCAGGTTCGTTGTCTGAATCTTTGCCTAAAGCATTGCTGTGCTTTTTTTAAGCATTAATTCTCAACCTACACTGCAAGAAGCCTCACACCTTTTGCTTTTTGGGTTCTTCCATTTTGAGACCTGCTACCACGGAAGCAGAATATGGGAGAGCAGAGGTTTAGCCTATCTTGTCAACCACTCTTTCTGGAATAGAGTGGAGTTTCCTTAATAAAATACCTTACCCTGCTTTATGTCAACTATACAGTATGTTTTCCAAATTTTCAACTTAGCAGCCATAACCAGGTAATGAGTATTTGCCCTATAATCATTGAAAAGTTCCACAGTGGGGGTTCTTCAAGCTATTCTTGAATAATTCTAAGTCTCTCCTGTTGGTTCATAAAAATAAGGGGTGGGAGAAAGGTCCAGAGACAATGCAAGATGATGGGGGCAGGCTGGGATAGCTGGATGGATGTATAGGATAGGGCATTGCTAATCTGGGGCAAGGAGACCCCAAACATCAAATGAAGCTCCAGGATGAGCCATCAGTAGAAAAGGCATGATTCTGAAGTAAAGAAAATTGAGAACAGGGCATGGAAGAAAAAAGAAGGAGAGTGGCCTGGGTGCTCTGAGTGATTGAGACATCCACATGCTCACAACGACTTTATGTCACAGGCAGAACTTGACCTCCATTCTTTCCAACTCCAGGGTCAGCCCTCTATTCACTATGGCATGCTGCTTCTCAGGCATTTAATAAGATGGCCAAAGGGGCTGAGAGGTCCTTCTGAAATCCTCTTCCTATTTCAGTCAAAAAGACATAGTTATAGAATATAAGTAATACCACTTAGTCAGTGAATAATAAACAATTTGTTTGAACATAATTGCATTTCTCATGTTTGCTATTATGTGAGTATGGGAGATAAAAATTAATAAAATCATATGAACTTTCACTTACATATCTGTTCCTTAGATGTGTGTGTGTTTGTGTGTGTGCGTGTGTGTGCATTTGTGCTGACAAGAGCATGTGTATGCTCTGAGACTCACTCTCCTTTCAAGTGCCCTGAGAAGGAACATCTTTTGATATAGTGATAGCTACATATGATTAATAATTCTGTAGGTGGTATTATGGTACCCACTGTTCATTAAGTACCCAATGCAGTGAGCAATATGGAATAAACAAAAAAATACAAGGTGATATAGAACAAGATTCTGCCATCCAAGATTTTGAGTTGAAAGGGGCCTAAAGATCTTCAAATGCAATATCCTTAATTTGTAAGTGAGGAAACTGAGGTGATATAAAGAAGAATAATGCACATAATACTAAAGTACTGTGAGAAGAAAGGTAGTCAAGTTGAAGTGGGAGGGCCACTTTGATACAAGGTACACCCATGGTACTCAAGAAATTCCATTATAAGTCAGGGTGACCTTGAAGCAAGGCAATCAAATTTGATACCAAGTGAGGATTCTAAAAGATGAACCTAAAGTTAAGTATAGATAAAGGATCAAGAGACTAAAGAACCACTAAGTCATAACATATGGCCATCTGTATGTAGAGGGTTGCCTCAAAATCATGACTAGAGGAAGGTTTGTATAGGAGGCATGAAAATAGTCTACCATTGGGGCGGCCAGGTAGTACAGCGAGTAAGAGCACCGGCTCCAGTGTCAGAACGACCTGGAGATCGAATCCCGGGCTCAGACACTCAGCACCACACCCAGAAATAACTGGCCGTGTAACCTTGAGCAAGTTACTTAACCCCGATTGCTTAAAAAAAAAAAAAGAAAAGAAAATAGTCTACCATCAAGCTAAAATATCTCACCAAGAAACATCATGGGCCCTCTTCTTCCCAGACATTGCTTAATTAGGGAGAAGGGAACAAGCATTTATTAGTATCTATTTTGTGTCAGGATCTGTATTAAGAGCTTTACATATAATCTCACTTGATCTTTACAACAACCTTGGGAAATAAGAGCTTTTATTATCCCCATTTTCACAGTTGAAAAAAATGGAGGCAACCCTAGGTTAAGTCATTTGTCCAAGATCACACATCAAGGAAGTGTCTAAGTCCAGTCTTCCTTCCTCCAGGTCCAACTCTGTTGAACCATCTAGCTGCCTCCAGAAAATGTCTAGTGTTGGGCACAATCCATGTGAATGTTTAAGTCATTTCTATGTCTGCCCTTTCTTTCCTCTATTACCTTTAGGGAAGGAAAAAAAGAAAACCTATTTTCAACTCAACCTAATTTGATAGGGGAAGGGACCACCAATTTTGTAACATAAAAAGGCACCATAATACAATACATCATGTTTATGCAATTTTATAATATTGTAAAAATGACTAAAAATTAACAAAGCACCCTAGAATTAGATTCTTAAGAAACGAGGGGGCATGGATTAAAAGGAAGGAAAGAGTTGGGGAAGGTTAATCAGAAAAGACTATTCAAACAAGCTGAGTTTTGAACTGGATTTTGGAGACAAAGGTACTCAGTCAGAAGAGTGGATAAAAGGTAAATGGCCTGTGTATTATTCTAATTTCCAAAGTCCCAACTATTTGGACTTTGGAATTCTAAATAGAAAGAAGTAGAGGAGAAAATATACCTTTTTCCTTTCTGGGAAGGCATTTTAGTAATGCCAGGGGAAAAAAGGCTATTACCCATAACTCAGCAACAGAGAAAATATTATCATTGTTATCAGTCTGAAATTATGGAGTTATTTTTCCTTTTTTCTTCTAAGACCCTCTGTATTGATTTCATTAACTTTCAGATCTGGTTAAGAAAATACAACTCTTGCCCCATTTATTCAGTTACCATCATCCATTGATTTATTCTGAAATAGCCTGTAAAAGTGATTCCAAGTTGTATTATACAATAGAAGCAGTTCTTAGCTCAAAACTGGAGTTGCAATGGACAAAGGGCCTGTAACTACCCCAGAAAGTATCTGGAGGCCATGAAAAAAATAGGAATAGTTATCCTTTACAGGTGACCTTTAAGCTTCTCTTCTCAAATTCTAGTTCACAATCTGGCATGATTGTGTATAGGTAACTATTTATGTCATATGCCATATTTATGTCAGCAGGACAGTTACATCAAGTTAATAGGATATCAACAGGGCATCTATAAAAGGTCAAATATGCATGGTTCATTGCTAATCTTTAAAAAAAAGCAACATAAAAAGATTTGTGACCTCTGACTGACTTAAAGTAATTACCCAATTATCTCAAGCACACTCAAAAGACAAGGTAAATATCACAAATACCTGGAGAGGAAAATAAAACTTCATATGATATAAAATCACACTATAAAATATTAAATTATTTCCTTTTTAATATGATTAATTGGTATCTAGGTGGGCTTATAACCAGGGTTATACCTAAGGCAAAGAAACCAGAGCTTTTCCAAGGGCATCAAATCTAGAAGGTGCTGAGAATACTGGTACTCAGTCAGCAGACAAAAAAGAACTAAGCTAAGCATCTAGGTAATAAAGAAAATTATATAAAATATGATATGGTGTACTTCTCCCCATCCCCACAACTCAGGTAACCTGCTTCCTGGCCCAGGCCTGCTCTGCCATAGCTTCCAACAGCAGCCTTTCCAGAAGCAGCCTCAGAGGTATTCCAGAATTTCCATTTCTCCACCACAGAGGAGGGTGGCATAGCCCAGGATCATTGTCCCAAGAGGGTCTCATGTCCCTAAGTGAAAGATGTCTCCTTGAAGATAAATTTCCTGGAAGAAGTTGATTCAAGGGTGCCTTCAGCCTGCTTGTCCCAGCTAGTAATTAGGGTTTTGAGCCTAGGTAGCAATGCTTTACTGATCATGGTACCCAGAGATGTAAAGGCTTTGATCCTCAAAGGAAACAGTGTGGTTCAATGGAAAGAGTTATGGCTCTGAAGTCAGAGGATCTAGGTTCAAATACTACCTCTGAAGTTTACTACTAGCTTGACCCTGGGCAAGCTACTTAACTTCCCTGGGGCTGTTTCCCCACTGGGGTGGAATGACTAGATGGCCTCTGAGGTTCATTCTAGTTCTAGATCTATAATCCAGAGTTATTCTGACCTGTGATACAGAGAATCACTGCTGAGTTGCAGAGGAGATGACAGAGAGATGAAAGGAGCTGATGGTTCTTTAACTGATTGATTTGGTTGCCCAAAAACTTGCCAAATCATGATGTTTATTCATTGATTTGTATTTATTCATTGATTTGATGTGTGTGTGTGTGTGTGTGTAATTTCTCAATATAAATTCTCAACCGTGAGGGATTGCCTTATCTCTTTTGTTCACGTACGCTTATTTGAGTTCTAGAAATCCAGAAAAATGAAGGGTTACACTTGTCATCACAAAGATGAAGAATAAGAACTTTCATAAAACTTGTAATAATAATAATAATTCACATATTTATAGCACTCTACAGCTTACAAAGTGCTTTCCCCACAATCATATTGAGAGGCAGATTGATAGGGAAGTATTGTTTTCCCTATTTTATAGAGGAGGACACAGATGAAGTGAGTTGCTGGGGTTACCTGGCTAGTTAGGGTCAATAGCTGGATGTGAACCCAGGTCTCCTGACTAGATACCTAGTAGTAGCTCCCCATCCTAAACCATCTCTCTGAAATCATTAGTATGCAAGGTTTAAACATTACTATAAAAATTGTAGAATATCCATTTTGATTTAATCACTATATTTGCAACTATAAAACACTTGAAAGGATGTGATGTCATCTAAGCCCACTTAAAAAAAAAGATGAAATGATGAATAAGAGAGACAAATTAGATAAAAAATAATGCATACAGACCTTCTTCACAATGACTACAACTTGTACCAGAAAGTGAAGTCTTATAGACATACCTCATCACTAAGTAAGAACATAGACCAAAGAATTCCATTTTTGCTTGACTAATTTAATGCTAGTACAATCAAAAGCTAAAAGAGAGAAAATAGCTTGGAAACAAGTTGTAAGGGGCTTTACATAGCTAAAAGAGGAGTTTCTATTTAATTCTAAAGAAAACAGAGGCTCACCAAAGCTTATTAAAATCAATGCCCTGGCTATCCAGACTCCCTCCAGAAAATTCAACTCTTATCATTTCCAGTGAGATTAACAACCACCAACCATCTACCATAACATTCTATAGTCTTTCAAAAGCCTTACCATCTCCCCTACATCTATACCCTCCAGACCCTAAGCACTGTTATTTAACCTACTGACTAATGCAAACCAAGGACCCTAGAGTTTTGCCATCATCTCTGCAGTTAAGCTTTCTTTTATGTGTGGTCTCTCCCACACGGACTATGAAGTCCTTGAGGTCAGAGAGAATACCACTTTTTCTATTTGCATTGCCAGCATTTAACATGGAACTTGGTGCATAGAGAGCACTTAATAATTTTTATTAAATTCTTTCAGTATGCTATGTACAGAGTGAAAACACTGAAAATTCACATGACAGATTTTCAGTATTTCATATTTTAGTATAGTTGTAGCATCATTTCAGTATAATATGTAGAGAATAGATGAGGTCTTCACAAACACACACACACAAACAGAAACACACATACAAACAGACACACACACATTCATTCTCTGTCTGTCTCTCTCTGTCTGTCTCCCTCTCTCCGTCTCTCTGTCTCTCCGTCTCTCTCTCTCTCTCTGTCTCTCTGTCTCTCTCTGTCTCTCTCTTTCTGTCTCTCTCTGTCTCTGTCTCTCTATCTCTGTCTCTCTCTCTCTGTCTCTCTCTCTCTCTCTGTCTCTCTCTCTCTGTCTGTCTCTCTGTCTCTGTTCTCTCTCTCTGTGTGTGTCTCTCTCTCTCTCTATGTCTCTCCCTCTCCCTCCCTCCCTTCCTCCTTCCCTCCCTGAGGTTGGTGTCCTGTTCCTGTCTCTAAAGTCTTAGGCCACAGTATACGAGTGGGAGATAATTGGTCGAGATATTCAGCATCTTATAAATAAATCTGCCATATCCACTAACATGGATATGAAACATAAGCAGTCAACTTGTAACACTTGTCTATCCCTGCAGTTCCAGCAATAAAAAGGGGTGCTGTTGCTGTAGAAATGCAGCAAATATAGGACCATGGATTTAGGACTGGAAAGGACCATAGAAGTCATCTGATCCAACTACCTCCTGTTTGAAACTAAGGCCAAGAGTAGTTAAAAGTACTTGCCCAGGGGGCGGCCAGGTAGCACAGTGAGTAAGAGCACCGGCTCCAGTGTTGAGAAGACCTGGAGATTGAATCCTGGGCACCCACCCAGAAACACCTGGCCGTGTAACCTTGAGCAAGTTACTTAACCCCAATTGCTTAGGGGCGGCCAGGTGGCTCAGCGAGTAAGAGCACCGGCTCCAGTATTGGGATGACCTGGTTCAAATCCGGCCTCAGATACTCAGCACCACACCCAGAAATAACTGGCCATGTAACCTTGAGCAAGTTACTTAACCCCAATTGCTTTAAAAAAAAAAAAAGTGCTTGCGCAGGGGTAATGAGTACAGTGATTTAAAAACAGTTCCTCTGATTCCATATTCAGTTCTCTTTCCACTATACCAGTTATATGTCAGCCTCAGGTGCCATTTCTTTCTCTGTTCTTTTTCACTAAAGTCCAAGGGTCCTGTGACCTGACATGTGGAGCCCCAGTCACATAGCCAATTCAACTAATCTGGGCCATACTTGGCAGTGAACCAGAAATTGCCTCCATATATAAAAAGAGTCTATTTCCAACACAGTTCAAGATGGAAGAGGGTAGACTAAATATGTTATCTAGAAGCAATATGGCAGAGGATAGAGTGCCTAACTTAAAGTTGGGAAGACCTCTATTTCAATTCTCCCTCAGACACTTACTAGCTATGTGACCCTAGGCAGGCTATATATCCTCTCTCAGCCTCCGTTTCTTCACCCATAAATGGAGGCTAATAATAGCATCAGCCTCAGAGGGTTGTTGTGAGACTCAAAGAAGATATACATACATATCACACACAGTGTATTCATATACGAGGCAGTTGCAGTTAACTGACTTGTCCAGGGTCACACAGCTAGTAAGTGTCAGAGTCTCTCAGCTATTCCTAACTCCAGGGCCAATGTCCTATCTACTGTGCCACCTAACTGCCCAATAAGATGATATATTTAAAGTACTTTGTGAGCCTTAAAGCAATATATACTCTATTATTGTTTATTTGGTGCTTAAGAAAAGGAAATGCAATCTCACCCAACAGGACAGTAGGGGGGAAGGGTATGAGAGGGGGGATGATGGAAGGGAGGGCAGGTGGGGGGGGAGGAAGTTGGAAACACTCATTTTTGAAAAGGGACAGGATCAAAGTAGAGAATAGAACAAGTGGGAGGTGGGATAGGAGGGAGGGTATTATAGTTAGTCTTTTACAATATATCCACAATGAAAATATTTTGCATAGCTACACATGTACAACCTATACTGAATTGCTTACCTTCCCAGTAAGTGTGGGTGACAAGGGAGGAAGGGAACGAATCTGGAATTCAAAGTTTTAAAATCAAATGTTTAATATATATATATGTATATATATACATACATATATATACCATTATTAATATTATTTTACATGTAACTGGGAAATAAGACATACAGGCACAGAGATCCACCATGCCCTACTGGAAAGTTGGAGGGGTTATGGGAGAAGATATGGGAGAGAACAGATTGGAGGAGGGGTTATCCAATGGGATCACTATTTTGGGGTGGTGGGTAGGGGAAAAATGGGGAGAAAATTTGTAACTCAAAATCTTGCGGAAATAAATGATGCAGACTAGAAGTTAATTAAGCATTTGATCAAAAAAAAAGGAAATGCAGCTAAAACATTTACCAATTATTGTGCAACCTGTACAACCTGACTATAAGGCCCTAAAATCTCTGACAGAGAGTGGTAGACTGAACGGCAAATAATAATTTGGGCATTTTGAGTGGGAGAAAAAGTAACTTTCTTTTACCCTTTAGATTACAATTATAGTACACAGGCAGAGACATTAATAGTGTCACTAAATATGCCCACCTTATTCTCACTATTTAGACAAAATCATATCAAATGTCAGACTATGTATGTCCATGAATTATTTCTCAAAACAATTTATTGGACCAACGACAATAATTCAAGCTTCAGTCTCCGTACCTTTGTGGCAACTTGTAGTTGCTTCAAACACTGGAGAGAAAAATGAAAGGAAAAACTTCCCAGCATTTCCCTAGCCTACCTAACCATAATCCATAGAAATCAAGGACAAAAAGAAGGGATATTGGGAATCCAGGGAAAACTTGAGGAGGAGGCATATTTGAGGACTAATTAAGTACCTTGCCCTTGGGAGATGGTTGTTGTAGCAATGCCAAGAAGTATATTTTCATCCAGATTGATGCAAATAATGAATTTGTTCAGTGGTCAATATTCAAATTTTTTCTGCATATTTCCACTGGGTTAAAACCAATTACCATATTTTACATAATTATAACTTTTAATAGTATAATTCAACCACTTAAATTTGCACTACTTGAATGGGACCACTTCATAGGATTTATTATTCTCACTAATAAGGATCCAGCTCTAAGGAAGGACATTCTCACATCAATTATTCAGTGATTAGGATTTCTGGCTGGATGGGCAAGTGAGTTATAGACAGCTGCATTGCAAAGGGTTTTACCTCCAAGAGGGCAGACACTAAACCCAAATTAAGTGGTATGCAAATTTTGTCTTCAGTATTCTCTCATCTTTCCTCTCTGGGTTCTTCTCCAAATTTCCAGCTCCTACCCAGCCCCCATGTCAACTTTTACTCCAGGAGATCTTGGCCTGCACCAGGCAGTGCTCCAGGATAGAAAATTTCCCCACCTAGGACCTTGATATCAGCTATCTGATAAAATAGCTCAAACAAAAGGATTAATAGTTATTAATAGTTTACTGTTACACGTCCCATAGGGTCACTGAATTTTGAAAAATTAACACATCTTATATAAAAGGAATTTTTAAAGCAGGAAGGCAAATAATAAAATCAACTTTTGCAGGCAAAGGGAGCATTTTGGAAACCCCACACACTCACAGTAAGGTAGCTATATACTCCATCTATTCATGAAATACATCTTGCTTCCAAATTTTAATTCAAATATTAAAAGTACCTTGCTAGCCGTGCAAAGTGTAGTCATTGCAGTAGATGCTAAGTACAAAGAGAGGAAACATAATGGTGCCTGTTTTCAAGGAGATTATAAATTAAAAAATATAAGTACAAAAGAAGCATTTAAACAGAATAGAATATTAGATTGCTTAAAGTTAAAGTATCATGGAAGGCTTCATGAAGGAGGCAGTACCTGAGTGGAATCTTGGAGGAATGACATTTATTTATGAAGGAATTCTTTAAGAAAAGATGTGACTAATTATTTACATTCTATTTCTGTCCCCTCCCCTGACTCCCTTTTTCTGTTCATGGAATCATGATGGTTGGAGGCAGCATGGCACAGTGGCAAGAATCTTGCTTCAAACAGAGAATGTTAGAGTGCTGGATTTAGAGTAAAATGGATATTGGTTAAAATTCTACCTCTAATAACACCCGAGTGAACTAGATTTCAGCTCTAGTTCAAGAATCCTTGATTTCCCAGTTATCCATACTTGAAACATCTTTTACTTCTTTGATTCGCTTTTCCCCTTCAATCAATCCTACTAATTCTTTATTCCCCAAAACTCTTACACCTGCCTTTCATTCCCATTTATTCTAACACTACCTTGTTTACCCTTGCCACCTTATGATTAGACAATGGATAGGGAATCTGTGGCCTCGAGGCCACACATGGCCCTCTTTGTCCTCAAGTGTGGCCCTGTGACTGAATCCAAACAAATTTGTTCTGTGAAGTTTTCATTCAGCCAAAGGGCCGCACTTGAGGACCTAGAGGGCCACATGTGGCCTTAAGGCTACAGGTTGCCCACCCCTGGCTTAGATTATTACACTTGCCATCTGGCTGATTTCTTTGTCTCAAGAACTTCCACCTTCCAATTCATCAAATACTCCCATCAGTCTTACTTCCATTAAGTCATTCTTGTAAGTTTTGAATGGGATACTTTATAAAAGACCCTCTGTTGCTGAAGATACTTGGAATTGTATTTCTTACCAGTTTAGGAAATGATGAAGCTACAGTGAAATCAGTGAGTTTTTCTGCTTTAGCAGCAGTTTTTGAAAATTTTTCTGGAAAGGGATGTGGAGGGAGAGAACAGACAACAGTAGCATATAGCAGTAGCAAGATATGAGGGTGTTTTCAAGAAGAGTGACTCCAAGCTTTGTAGCAACTGGAATCTTTTTTACCTGGCTAACCACTTGACTTTTTAAACAAATCCTGGACAGATTGAAGAATGGCTACTTTCAGAAACCACTGGAACAATGGTGAATTTATACAACACTGTTTTCCCCTTCTGTTTTACTAATGTGAAATAGGAAGCATGGTGAATTACTAAGTGTTTTTCTGCCATTTAATTTTGCTTATTGGTTACTTCCATTTTAAAGAACAGTTTACTAGATAAGTATAAGACAATTTTAATTGCATCCTAAGTTGGTGTTTTTTCCTACAGAGTTTGTGAAGCAGTGAGGGGGATCTGTGGATAACTGACTATACCAAATTAAACTGACTAGATCATCCTGTTAGCTTGGCAAGTAACAGATGGTCTGGACTGAGCAGTCTTAAAATTGCAGTTGTAATCTACATGTTTTTTTTAAGCTTTCTAGCTTTGCATAGAAAGGAAATAATGTGGATCAGGGACTTTTGTCCAAAACTAAAACCTTGACAAGCTGATCTCATTATCTCCAAATAGACTGGCTGATTTGCGCCAGGAGACTTAAAGTTTTTCTCTACCCTACCTTTCTCAGGAGGGTATAGAGATTTAAAGAGGTTACACTCTGAGCTCAGGATCCCATGGGATATAGGTATGCCTGACCAATCCTGTTGACTCCCCTCTCTCAAAGGAGTAAGGGTAAAAAGTGTTCCTCAATAAAACTGCTCTTCACAGTGGCATTGGGACAAGAATTCATACCTTTTTCATATGTTTTTATCCATAATTATTAAATTAAAACTTTTTAAAAAAAGTTTTCCCTAACCACCTTTCCTCCCCCTTAGTCTTTGTAATACAAAATCCAGAGCAGAATGTTTTCTATACAAGTGATGTTGTATCTTAAAACAATCCCCTATTGTTATATTGAAATATATGAAATATTTTATGGTCATTTAACTTTTGACATATTCATTCCTTATCTTTTGAAGTAGATTACATCTACCTTAACGATAAAAAGATACAAAGAGTTATCTTATCCCTCCCTCATAGCTTTTATTTTTGTACTCTCCAGAACTTGTAATGATTGTAGGTAGGAATTTAGGATAGTACAATCTCCTCATTTTAGATAATAAGTGCTCAACAAAAAATTGACTCATTTCCTTTCTCTGTTGTTTTGGTATTCAGAATAAACTGTTTAAATTTAACAAGAAATGTAGTGGGCCCCATTCATTCATTCAATAGACTAAGAATGTTAATGGGGAGGCAATAGAAAACCACTGTAGACATGTTAGGAGGTAAGTGCCATAAGACTATGAAAGACTATTCTGCAGTGGCATAAAAGATGCATTAAAATGGGGAGAGAAGATACTCTGCAAGATCTATTAGGAAACAATCATAATGATACAGGCAGTGGGTAATGGGAGCTTTTACTAGTAGCTGTTGGAATAATGAGGAGAGGATGGACTTAGGAGATGTAGATGAGGAATTGACAGGGCTTGGTAATTAGCTGGATGTAAGAAGGTAAAATCAAAGAAAACCCCAAGATAGAAACATGAAAGATGAATTGTGGTGAGACAAACTTTCAGTCTGCCAGTCAATAAACATTTATTAAGCATCTACTATGTGTCAGGCACTGTGCTAAATTCTGGGGACACAAAAGGAGAAAATATATAATCCCTGTCCTCAAGGAGCTCACAGAATAATGGGGGAGACAAGTGAACAAATATTTACATAAAGTTATGGACAGGATAAATAGAAAATTATAGAGAGGGAAGGTACTAGAAATAAGAGATGTTGGAAAGACTTCCTGTAGAAGATACAATTTTAGTTGGAACTTAAAGGAAGCCAGAGAATGCACTGGGTGAAGATGAGGAGGGGTAGCATTCCAGGCATGGAGGGTAGACAAAGAAAATGCCTAGAGCCAAAGTGTACCCAGTACAGCCAGCCCACTGTAATTTGATCAAAGAGGAGTATCAGGGTGCAAGAAGCCAGGAAATGTAGGAGGTGGATAAGTTATGAAGGGTTTTGATTGTCAGACAGAGCATTTTGTAATTGATCCTATGGGCAATAGGAAGCCACAGAAGTTTTCGGAGAAGAGTGATATGGTTGGACCTCCACATTAAGAAAACCACTTCGGTGGTTGAATGACAATAGGGAAAAGCTTGAATCAAGCAGACCTACCAACAGTCTATTGCATTAATCAAGGAGTATGTGATAATGGTTTGTACTAGACAGGTGGTAGTGTCAGAGGGGAGAAAGGGGTAATTTCCAAAGTGAAATGTACAGATCTTGGTAAGAGACTGGATATAGGGGTAAGAGATAGCAAGAAGTCCAGGAGGAGAAGTAAGTTGTAAACCTGAAGGACTGGGGGAATGGTGGTACCTTCTATACTAAAAGGGAAGAT
This sequence comes from Petaurus breviceps papuanus, assembly GCF_028583685.1. Taxonomy (NCBI): domain Eukaryota; kingdom Metazoa; phylum Chordata; class Mammalia; order Diprotodontia; family Petauridae; genus Petaurus; species Petaurus breviceps. The sequence continues at coordinate 4,280,561 of NW_027186473.1, forward strand.
AGGAGGGGTAGGACAATTTAGGGGAAAAGAAAATGAGTTCTGTTTCAGACATGTTGAGTTTAAGATGTCTACTGGAAATCCACTATCAGATGTCTTAAAGGCAGTTAAAGATGTAAAATTGGAGGTCACTAGAGAGGTTAGAGTAGGTACATTTAAGAATCATCAGCACAGAGATGTTAATTAAATCTATGAGAGCTGATAAGATCATTCAGGTAAAGCAGCATGGAGGAAAAAGAGAAGAGAGACTGTAATAGGGGAATAAAAATCTGAGTTAGGGGGAATGATCAACTCAGATAGGGATATCTTGATTCTGAGGTGCCAGTAGAATATCAATCTGCTGAATTTCTACTTTATGCTTTGTGACACGGTCTGTGATTATACTTAGCAACATTATGGAATGAATATGAGAGTCTAATTTTCAGAGACAGGAGAAAGGAACTAGATCTGGAAATAGCTTATTCACACAATTTATTATTTCACCTAACATCTAGGGCTTGCTCCTTTTGTAAATAATTCAATGGATTGGAAGCAGTAGTGAGATACAAAGAATATGACCACCTCTGTTCCTAGAACTACATGTCAGGATGAATAAGAGAAGCAGTGACCTAAAAAGTATGTGATATCTTCAAGAGAACCAGATTTATATTAAATTAAGGCTATGAAAGAAATACTAGCTGAAAAGTTCAAAAATCTAGGGCAGAAACACAAATTATTTTCAAGGACTCCTTTTGACAGTCTGGTGAAATCTTCTCAATATAATGTTTGTTGTCTATACTCATAATTGAAAAAAATGCAAAATTTATACTAGAGGTTAGTGAAAATAAAGATGTCATTTCTCCCCCATTATAGATCCCCTAAAGTTTATCCATACACCCCTTGAGGCAATAGAGATATAGATATCTGATCTGGGGTTTCCTAAGAGCACATCAAAGTGGCCTAGAAAATGGGTGAATTGTGTTAGAATATGACAAGGCAGGAGTAGAATGGATGAGAATGTAGGTGAGGGCTCAGGAGAAAGCAGGAGGCTTCAATTGAATGGTTGAAACCGAATGACTGGTGTTAGGCTGCCAGCATAAATGTGATAGGATACTGTGCCATCATGCCCTCCTAGTCAAATTTTAAAAAGAACTAGCATCTGTGATTTGGTCCTCTGCTACTTCACTGTAGGCCTACACAGGAGTCTCACCAAAGTGATCTTCCAAACCTTAATAGCACAATTCAGATATTGCAGGTTCAGTCCAGACCACCACAATAAAGCAAATGTTGCAATAGAATGAGTCACCCAGAACTTTTTGCTTTCCTGGTGTATATAAAAGTTATGCTTACACTGTAGTCTATTACATGGGCAAACATATTATGACTTTAAAAATGAAGATAGCTTAATTGAAAATTTTTGTTGCTGTTCAGTCATTTTTCAGTTGTATCCAACTCTTCATGATCCATTTGGGTTTTTTCTTGCCAAAGATACTGGAGTGCTTTACCATTCCCTTCTCCAGCTCCTTTTTACAGATGAGGAACTGGGGCAAACAGGGTTAAGTGACTTGCCCAGGGTCACAAAGCTACTAAATACTTAAGACCAGATTTGAACTCAAGAAGATAAGTCTCCCTGACTCCAAGCCCAGCGCTCTATCCACTGTGCCACCTAACTACACAAGTGAAAAATACTTTATTGATAAAAAATGCCAGCCATCATCTGAGCCTTCAGTGAGTCACCATCTTTTTGCTGGTAGAGGGTCTTTCTTCAGTGTTGATGACTGCTGACTGATCAGGGTAGTGGCCTAGCTTTTGAAATATCTTGGTTTTCAACATGCCTTCCTAACTAAGGTTAATCATTTCTAGTTTTTTATTTAAAGTGAAAGACTTACAACTCTTCCTTTCATTTGAACATTTAGAGGCCGTTGTAGGGCTATTAATTGGCCTAATTTCAATATTGTTGTGTCCCAGGGAATAGAAAGGCCTGAGAAGGGGGAACAGCCTATCAGTGGAGCAGTCAGAACACACAGGACACTTATCAGTTGTTTGTTGTCTAATAGAGGCATTCTTTGTGGCACCCCAGAACAATTACAAAAGTAACATCAAAGATCACTGTTCACAGATCACCATAAAAGACACAATTCTAATGGAAAAAAATGTGAAATATCCAGAGGTTTGTCAAAATGTGACATGGAGACATCATGTAAGCACATGCTATTGAAAAAAAATGGTGCTGATAGAATTGGTCAATGCATGGCTGCCATAAACCTTCAACATGTAAAAAACGCAACATTTGCAAAGAGTAATAAATCAAAGTACAATAAAATTAGGTATGTTTTTATTGGAGGCAAGACATGAGTCCAAGACTCTTGGCTCTCAGTCCAGAACTCTTTCTACCCTGCTATCCTGCCTCTCAATTAAAAAAAAACAAACAAACCCAGAATCTCCATTTAGTGGGTAGAAATGGACAGCAGAAATCTTTAATTGATACTGAGAACACCTCCATGTTTTATAGTTTTTAGGTGGTATAGTTGATAAAGCATTAGATTTGGGGTCAGGAAGATGTGAGGTCATATCCTGCTTCAAATGCTTACTTGTGTGGGTCTTCTCAAGTCACAATCTCTAGATGCCCAAGTTTCATTATCTGTAAAGTACAGTTATTTAACTTGCTGGCCTCTAAGGTCCCTTCTTATTTTAAATATATGGTCCTAGCTCTTTTAATCAAATTTATTTTCAGCTAGACTAATGGTCCATTAGCATTTTTATCCACCATATTTTTCTCAAAGTTCAATTCTGGTGTCACCTCCTCAAGGAATCCTTTTCTTCCTGACTAAACTCTAGTTCTTAACACTTGCTCCTTCATCACCTCATCTATTTACCTCCCTTTGTTCATGTCCTACCATCCTTTACCTTAGTAGAAGGCAAGCTCTGTGAGAGTAGTTTCCTTTGTGTCTTTATAGCCATAGCGCTTAGCATAGTGACTTGCATGCAGGAGGTATTTTGCAGATTGTTGTTGAATTTAATTGATACATTCTTAAAATACTTTATATAAAAATACAAAAATGTTATGAATGTTTCAACATAGAATCAAATTTGGAGAACAACCAACCCAGTATATACTATGTCGGGAAATGTCTGTTCTTCCTGAAATTAAACTTAAAGCTAGCTAAGCTCTGGCTTCTCTTCACCATTGATGACTGCCTTAAAAATACAGCAACTATGTTTAGAATTTATCTCCTTAAAGTGAGGACAGAAGCTCTTTTACCTTCTAAAAGAAATCCCCTCATTATATTGAAGTAGTACTGTACCAAACAATTCGGACAGATGAGAATATATTCTATTTGTAGAGACCATCAGAAAGCTCCCTTAGGAACTCAATCCAGTATCTGGTATCCTTTACTGTCAAGATAGTTTTCCTAAGAACTAACCAAAATCTCCCACACTCAATTTTGAGACCATTTCTTCTTCTTTCTTCAAAATAGGTGAAGAAAGGCCACTCATAATTTACTACTATCACTATTTAACCTAATTCTTTCCTTCCACTGGGAATATCACCCAAGAACAAAAAGAAAAAGGATCTCTTCTGTTCTCCCTCCCATTGAATTTAAGCTTGAACTTTTGGTTCAATGCCACTTTTCCACTTCTTCCTCCTTTCTATGGTCCATTCCTCAAGTCCCTAGAGAGAACTTAATTCTTTTCTCTGCCTTTTATGATGCATTATAAATGAAGTGTTTCAACATGTTTTGTACCTGTGAATAATGGGTAGATATCCTTTACCTTCCTGTATTAGACATTTCTAGCACTTAATTCATTTAGCAATAGAATGTTTAATTTCAGAATTTTTACATCTTAATTAAGAAGGATATTAAATTAATGTTAATTTTCCTTCAAGTTCAGAAGTTCTTTTCAACTTATTCATGATCAGTTTTAAGTATCCTATTTTTATTTAAAATGAACTTCATGAATAATAAATGCAAAGCACAGAAGAATATCATAAAGAATCAAATATAAAAAAGAAAATTGGAAACTTTTTTAAACATGTTCTTGGAAGTCTACAGTGCAATGCCTTAAGGGGAAAACTTCAGAAACATTCTTTGGTCAGCTTTATAAACTATAAATTTGAAAGCGTAAAATCATGTGGAAAATTTTGTATGTAAACAATCAATCAAAATAATTTAAGACAAAAATACCAACTTTGAATCTATATTATATAATCATCGATGTATGTTTACCAGACATACAATATAATTTACTTTTCTTTTTTTTTGGAATTAACTGCCTCTGTTTCTTTTTTTAGTCAAATGATTTATTAACTTCTAGTCTACATCATTCATTTCCACAAGATTTTGAGTTACAAATTTTCTCCCCGTTTTGCCCCTACCCACAACCCCAAAAGAGAGATCTCACTGGATATCCCTTCCTCCAATCTGCTCTCTCCCATATCTTCTCCTATACCCCTATACTCCTATACCTATTCCAGAGGGCATGGTGGATCTCTATGCCCCATACCTATATATCTTATTTCCCAGTTACATGTAAAATAATATTAATAATAGTGTATATATATGTGTGTGTGTGTGTGTGTATATGTGTATATATATATGTATATGTATATATGTGTGTGTATACACATAAACATTTTATTTTAAAGCTTTGAATTCCAGATTCATTCCCTTCTTCTCTTCTCACCCACCCTTACTGGGAAGATAAGCAATTCAATATAGGTTGTACATGTGTAGCTATACAAAACATTTCCATAGTGGATATATTGTAAAGGACTGACTATATTTCCCTCCCTCCTATCCCACCTCCCATTTGTTCTATTCTCTACTTTGATCCTGTTCCTATTCAAAAGTGGGTGCTTCCAACTTCTCTCCTCCCCAGCCTGCCCTCCCTTCCATCATCACCTCTCTCATCCCCTTCCCCCCTGCTCTCCTGTAGGGTGAGATACCCTATTTACTGTGTGTGTCATTCCCTCCCTAAGCCAAATTCAATGAAAATAATGACCCATTCTCTTTTGCCTTCCTGTTCTTCCCCTCCATTGTGACCATTTCCTTTGCCTCTTTTATATGAGGCAAGAGCTAACCAAAATCTCCCACAACTCAGTTTTGAGTCCATTTCTTCTTCTTTCCTCAAAATAGGTGAAGAAAGGCCACTCATAATTTACTACTATCACTATTTCTATTACATTCTCTCCCCATTTCCTCTCATTATATTCTTCTCTCACCTCTTAATTTCACCTTTTAAGTATCATCCCTTCCTACTAAATTGGTCCTATGCCCTCTATCTATGTATACCTGTACACATATATACGCACATTCACATATGTATTCATATGCCCATATACCCTCCTCTATAGACATATATGTATGTTTATATACACACAAATATATGTATATACACACAATTTCTATTCCCTTCAATTATCTTCATACTGAGAAAAGTTTCATAAGTTACAAATATCATTTTTCCATGTAGGGATATAAGTAGTTCAACTTTGGTAAGTTCATTATGATTTATTTTCCCTGTTTACCTTCTCATGCTTCTCCTGCTTTCTTGTGTCTGAATGTCAAATTCTCTATCCAACTCTGTTTTTTGCATAAGAATGCTTGAAAGTGGGGTGACCAGGTAGCACAGCGAGTAAGAGCACCGGCTCCAGTGTCGGGAATACCCGGAGATCGAATCCTGGCCTGAGACAGTTAGCACCCACCCAGAAACACCTTGCCATGTAACCTTGAGCAAGTTACTTAACCCCAATTGCTTATGGGTGGCCAGGTGGCTCAGTGAGTAAGAGCACAGGCTCCAGTGTCGGGATGATCTGAAGATCGAATCCCAGGCTCAGATACTCAGCACCACACCCAGAAATAACTGGCTGTGTAACCTTGAGCAAGTTACTTAACCCCAGTTGCTTAAAAAAACAAGAATGCTTGAAAGTCCTCTATTTAATTGAATGATCATATTTTCCCTTAAACAAGATACTCAGTTTTGCTGGGTAGGTGATCCTTGGTTTTAATCCCAGCTCCTATGCCCTCCATAATATAATATTCCAAGACCTTCAATCCCACAGTGTAGAAGCTGACAGATCCTGTGTTATCCTGATTGTGTTCCCACAATATTCAAATTGTTTCTTCCTGGCTGTTTGTAATATTTTCTCCTTGATTTGGGAATTCCAGATCCTGGCTATAATATTCATAGGAGTCTTCTTTTGGGGATATTTTCCACGTGGTGATTGGTGGATTCTTTCAATCTTTATTTTGCCCTCTTGTTCTAAAACATCAGGGCAATTTTCCTTGAGAATTTCTTGAAGGATGATTTCTAGGTTCTTTTTTTTTTATAATGCCTTTCAGGTAATCCAATAATATAAAAATTATCTCTCCTGGATCTATTTTCCAGGTCAGTGGTTTTCCCAATGAAATATTTCAAATTGCCTTCTATTTTTGCATTTGTTTGGATCTGTTTAATAGTATCTTGACTTTTCATAAAGTCACTAGCTTCCATTTGCTCCAATATATTTCTGAAGTAATGATTCTCTTCAGTGAACTTTTGAGATTCTTTTTCCATCGGGCAAATAAGACTTTTTAAAGCATTCTTCTCCTCATTGTCTTTTTGAGCCCCTTTTGCCATTTGAGTTAGTCTATTTTTTAAGGTGTTATTTTGTTCAGTCAGGTTGTTGACTCTCATTTCATAATTTTCTTGCATAGTTCTAATTTTCTTTCCAATTTTTCCTCCACTTCTCTTATTTGGTTTTCAAAGTCCTTTTTAAGCTCCTCTATGGCCTGAAAACAGCTTGTTTTTCTTGGAAGCTTTTGTTGCAGGATTTCTGACTTCATTGTCTTCCTCCTATTCCATGCTTTGATCCTTTTTGTCCCCAAAATAGGAGTGTAAAATTCGGTTGCTCTGTTTGCTTTGCTTCCTTTGCTTGCTCATGTTGCTGCTCAATTACTTGACTTTTGGGCTTTTTTGCCACAGTAGGACTCTGCCACCAGAAAGGGGAGCTTTGTCTGAAATGCTAGGGTTTTCTCAGCTTCTGAAGGTGTTAATTGCATGCCCTCTCTGAAGCCTCCACACACTCTGACAAGCTGGTCGCACACCCCAGGACCTCCACCCTAGACCGCAATCCAGATCCATGCAGGTTAAAGCAAGAGTGATTACCCCTTAGACTGGTTGCTTGGTCCCCCCTACAAACTGCAGGCCAGGAATTGAAGTTGCCATGTGGCAGCAGCTGCACACCCCAGAGCCTCAGCCACTTCTCACCCCCAGGGGCAAAGGCTGACAGCACTCTCAAACTACTGGATCCCAAAGTCCACACTGCACTGACCTCTCACTTTGTCCTTAGCATTTATGGGTTGATAATTCTGGAAACTGCCACAGCTGCTGCTGATCTGAAGTCCCTTCAACCAGAAACTAGTCAGGCCTGCCCTGAGGCTAAAACCTCTGGTTCACAAGGGAGTGGGGATGGGGATGGGGGAGGGGAGCCAGGGTCTGTTCCCAGAGCGCTGAGCTGGCCACTTCCTACTGGCCTGCCAGGCTGTCTTCTGCAGGAGGTTAGCTTCTCTGTGTCATTTTGTGGGTTCTGTAGCTTCAATGTTTGTTCAGCATCCCCTTTTACATGAATTGGGGGAGGCAGAATCCAGAGTCACATGGAAGTCCTGTTTCTACTCCACCATCTTAACTCTGTCCCACTGCCCCTGTCTACAATATAATTTTCAATTCCAATTTCACATTGTGTTTTGCTAGGCAGGAACAATCTGATTGATCTTACCACAAAAAAGTAAAATTATAATACGTTGTGTCTTCCACTAAAGTCTCCCTACTACACTGCAGCAAAGAATAGAAGTGACCATGACTTCTTAAAGGCTAGAGGAGAAAAATTCTTATCCTTTACATGTCATCACCTTTCTGCCAATCAAGGGAAAGCTATGAATGCTTTCTTAAAAAGTTTCAAATGACTAAATTAAAATACAAAGAATTACAAAGGAAACAAAGTATATTGAAATGCAGCCATCATTTTTTTTTTAAGTTCACAAAGCTCATATAAAATCTTGGGCTATAGGATATAACCTCCTTGAGGAAGAGATGCTTTCATTCATTGTATTTGAACTATATAGCATAGTACCTTAGTGGTACTTAGTAAAATAGGTGCTTAGTAAAAGCTCTAAATGGAACTAAAAAGCTGAAGTCTTTTGATATGGGTCTATCAAGTGGCTATAGGCATATATGTGTGTACATGTATGTATGTATATAACTGTACATATATGTATGTGTGCTTATATACATATATGCCTGTGCATATTGACCACAAATTTTAAGAACCAATATAGTTAAATTCAGAGGCTCCTCACCATAAGAGTGAGCAAAGATAATAAATTATTAGTCACCACAGAAACTCATGAAGACCAAATGATATGTGTATCCATGGAAGGAGTACCCACCCTGATAAAACCATGGATTTCTGATGTATTCATAAAACATCTTATTCTGATCAGGCACGTCTTTCATTCCGATCAGGCACACCTCTATGTTTTTGCTGCAAAGATGCTATTGAGAATCAATCACTGAATATTCAGACTTGGAAGGGGTCTCAGAAGAAGTTTTCTAATCAAACCCATGGCCAAGAATGAATCCCTTTGATGCTACACTTTACAGACTCCAGTTTTCTGTGGAGACCCCATTGAGGTGATGTATTTATCGGACTATCTACAAAAGCAATCCATTCCACTTTTGAATTATTCTCATTGTTGGGATGTTTTTCTGAACATCACTTTGATCTTTTCAGTTTCTACCCATTGCTCCCAGTTTTGCCCTCTGAAGTCAAAAAGAATGGCTCAGTGGAAAGTGGAAAATTCGGTATTGAAAGATTTGGGTTGAAACCCTGACTCTACTACTTATTACCTGTGAAAATTTAATAACAATAAAAACTCTGTCATTTATAGTACTTTAAAGTTTTCAAAATGCTTTAAAAATATTATTTTATCTTCACAATCATCCTGGAACACAAGTGCTATATTATCCTCATTTTTCAGATGAGGAAACTAAGGCAGGGAGAGGTTATAGGACTTGCCCAGGATCACACAGTGTCTGAGGGGGAATTAGAACTCGGGACTTCCTGACTCCAGATCCAGATATCTCCGTGCCACATAGTTGCACAAATGGACAGCCACTTAGCCCCCATAGGACTGGTTATTCATCAGTAAAATGAATGGGATGGACAATATGATCTCTTAGCTCCCTTTTAGCTGTAAATTTTTATCCCTGTGATCCAAAGTCTAATAACTCTTTCATGTGACAGCCAAATCCCCTGAATGCAGCTATCACATCCTTTCTAAGGCTTCCCTCCTTTAGGTTAAAGAGTCCAATTTCCTCCAACATATCCTCTTGTGACCTAAGCTTGAAGCTCTTTCCATTCTTAGTTGCCCTCCTCTGCATGTACTCTAGTTCATAAATGTACTTCCTAAAATATTCTACCAGTTATAGGGCCATCTGTATATTCATTTAGCTCATGATTTACAAATGAGAACACTGCATCACTGTTCCCCTTTACCCCATTATACCTCTCTCAAACCAAACTAATTAATTACCAAGACACTTAAACATTCTCTCATTTATTCAATTATTTATATCTTGTTTCTCCAATTAGACCAGGATCTTCTTGAAAACAGGAGTTCAATTTATCCCTCATAACTCTGACATGATATTATATCCTCTCCAACTATCAATCATCAATAAACATTGACAAATCCTTCTACTCAATATCATATCTCCATCTTTTCAATATTGGTTTTCACATAGGATAAAGTAGAAATGTCTAAAAGAGGCCAAAGTCTATCAGTCAATAATGCTTATGAGTATCTCATTGGGTACTAATTTTTCTATAAGATACTACTGGGAAAATAGAAAGATACAAGTAAAGAAATTGAAGGAAAGTTTCCTATCTCCAAAAAGATTAGCATCTAGACAAGATTATGATGAATAACTCTCTAATCTAATGGAAAACTATATTATCTAACATAAACTGCTTTCCAACATGTGATTATTTTCATATCTTAATATTTTAATAAATGGTGTGAATATTCCTCAAGACAGCCACACAATGGGAACATATCTTTATTTGTGTTAGTACTGTTGCAATACTTGAAGCAGTATCACTGAACTACCTTAAACTAACCATGCTTACTTACCATTCACCTTCTAAAAATCATGAGCAAATGAGATGCTTTATTTCACGATCATTTATATATGTTTTTGTAGAACTATTGTGAAGACCACACTGGGGAAAATCACTTTAATACTACCAGACTCCTGACAAATATGGCCATTGTCATTACATTAAGCAATAGCTTATAGTTATAAGATCTTAAAATGAATTTCACATAAGTGGATTTCCTGTTGAATGTATTAGAAAGAGTCATACCATTGGAATTTCAGGAAGTCACATGTTTCTTCTGGTATCATTAAAAAAATAATTAGATCAATCCTTTTGTACAAAGAAATATGCCATTATTATCCCAGTAGGGCATAGTCCTGGCCTTTCACTTGAAATAAGCCAGCAAGTTACCTTCCTGATAAACAATGTAATATTAATATCACAGTTGGAGACCTGTTCTCTGAATACACACAGCAGGTATATGAATTACAGCTCAATTTAAGCTGAAAATACACTATTCCTTTCTAATGAGTGTCTTTGGCTTTAAATTATATTGAAGGGTGACGCTATGAGCATAATTAAAGTGATTATGTATCACATAAAAGAAAAACTTATCTCTATGATAGAGAATATTGTGTCAGCTATAAAAAAAACCGTAGTAATTTATTATATTTTTATTTCTACAACTATTTATTGAGAACCTACCAGATGTGTTGTGTTAGGTACTTGCAGGAGGAACAAAGATAATTAGGAAATGACCCCTGCCCTCATAGAGTTTATAGTCTAGAAGAGGGGGAAAAGTTTTTTTTTTTAACCTCATAAAACTTTTTCTTCTGGATCTTTCTAAACTCATAAGAAATAAGAATGATAAAGTTAGTAACCTCATGACCAAATAATTCAAATACCCCATTGGCATACTCTAAATTTAACTTCCCTAGAATCTAAATGGAATTGGCTTTTTCAAGCTGAAGGGTAGAACACAGATCAAAAATATCTGGATTTCCATCTAGATGTAACCAGGCAAGAAATCTGATTCCCAAGTTTCTATTCTTGTGAGTGAAGTTATCTTAGACAACAAATAGAAGCATTAGTATTTTAATAACTGCAGCTGATTAGAATTTTTATTTTATTTTCAATACATAAGGCAGCTCTTCTGACAACCATGAACAGCTTCAAGTCCCTGCTACTTTAGAGAGGAAGTTATAATTCCCAGGTAACTTTGATGTCATGGGAATGGGGTAGAATGGGTGGGGGAGGTGCGGAGAGGGTAGTTAGCCTTCTTAGCTCTTGCTGAATTTGTAATTGGTTACGACTCTTGTCAGGCATCAACTCATGAGTTAGGGATGTTATAAGGCTTTTAATCAAATTAATAACGACGAGAGATCCTTTCTTTATACTCATCATCCTTAACCTTTCATCTAACAGATGAAATTGTTGACACTTTCTTGAAAATCTCTCTCCCCTTGACTTTTTTGTCACTGTAGTGCCATGGGAAATCTTTTGCTTGTGAATGTTAGTCACTCAATAATTATTTATTAAGTGCTAACTATGTTCTTTTAAGTGCCTACACTATGCTAAGGACTGGGAATACAAAGAAAAGGGAAAAAAATCAGTCCTTGAATTTAAGGAGTAATACATTCAAAGAAACTCTGTATTACCTAATAATTGTCTCCTATTCTCTCATATATACATCTATACAATAAATACAAATATGTGTGTATACACACATGTGTGTATATGTATTTATATACACATACATGTATATACATGCATGTGTACATGTGCAAATGTATATGTCCATGTTGTATGCTCTGATAGAATGCTAGCTCTCTGGGGGAGAGTGACTGTTTTATTTCTGTCTTTGTATCAACTGTCATGCAATTGATATTTAATAAATGTTTGTTAATTAATTCCCAATATGTTTCTCTGCATCCCCCTTTCTTCCAAAGGCAGTTCCCAGGATTCAACCTATTTCTTTCCTCTTGGAAATGTTTATAAATATTTACCCAGGTCTTATGGGGGGGGGGGTACAAGCCAATAAAGCACTTTTATCATAAATATGACAAGCATTTAATGCAAATATTATCATCATGTCTCTAGATAAGAAACTTAAATAAAGAAGGCAGGTTGAACTGCCCACAGTGACACATTTAGAAGTGATTGAATCTGGCCTCAGAAATTGGAACTTTAACTTCTAACTCGGGAAGCTCCAATTCATTATTCCTCTAACTAGAAATCTGCCCTACCCATTCTTAGAGTGCGGCATCTAATCTTTGACCCTTCCTTTGCCCATCTTCATATTATGCCTTTTGTTATACTTGTCTGTATACAGACAAGTATATCTTCCCTTTGCCCCCCAATAATTTGCAAAGTCCATAGGTCAGGAATGGCATCATTTCTCAACATTAGATCTGAAGGACCTCTGTTTTGTACATAGTTGTTACTTATTATTTTACCAAATTGATTTTTTCCCACTATGCACCTACCACACAGGGTTCTTTGTAAGGGACAAATGATAGGATGTTTGTAAATTCTTAGCACAGTATCTGGTCCATAGCAGGTGCTTAATAAATCCACCACCCTTCACCCTCTATGACACAGTGCCTCACATAATAACTTGGACTCTTTTGTAAGCTCTCTTTCAGGAGAAGATACAGATTTCTAATTTCTCCTTTATCACAAACCCTTCCTTTGGTTTTCTAAGGATTGTTTCTGGTAGTCACTAAAGAATAAAGAATCTTACTTTTTTTGTGTGTCCCTAGCCAGGATAAATCACTAAGACTCTGAGTTGCAGAGAAGATGCCAGTCTGCAATTGGGAGAATAAGTTACTCACTGGGAGCTTCCCACACTGAGGAAATGACATTTTGCTGTGTGTGTGCATACACACATGTTAATATGCATGTATATAATAAGCACACATGTGTCCTGACTGCATATATTTATGTACACCTAAAATATATTACATATGTGTGCATGTGTATATCCTCTAGGTCTTTGAAGAATGAAAAAGACACTTCCTGATCTAATCCCAAATATTTCTTATTTCAGGTCATCCAGTGTAGACCTTACAACCATTTCCATTGGATTCCCTAGAGGTCATAGTGCTTCTAATACTTGGAAACCATATCTCACCTATGAGCCATTCCTCATTATTCTTGGCTTTCTTGTTTATTGTTTGTTTGTTTTTTGGGGAGGGGGGAAGGCAAGGCAATTGGGGTTAAGTGACTTGCCCAAGGTCACACAGCTAGAAAGTGTGTCAAGTGCCAGTGGTCAAATTTGAACTCAGGTCCTCCTGACTTCAGGGCTGGTGCTCTATTCACTGCACCACCTAGAAGGCCAGTTTCTTGGCTTTCTTGAAATTAATCTGTGCTACTTAATATTTTCATTTATGCTGCTTTAAACTGTTGTCAGTGGCTTAGATAAAAGTATAGATAACATGTTTATCTAATTTCTGATCCTAAAAACCTGAGATGAATAACTAAACCATTGGATGATGAGGTCAGGACCCAAAAAAGGTTTTGACAGGCAAGAACTTCAAACCAAATTGAATAAGAAGAAATTGAATAGGGATGAAGATAAAGTTTCATACTTATGTATAAAAAAAGTCAAGTATAATATGGAGAAGGTATAGCAACATGGTGATTAAAACTGGGGAAAAATAGTCTGAAGGTTTTAGTGGACCACAGGATCAATGTGCGTCAAGTATATGATACAGCAGCTAAAATAGTTAAGGTGCCTTTATCTTCTATTAAGAAAAGAATGCCTGCAATTAAGGGGGAGATGGTTCTGTTATGCTCCTCCCTGGTCAGACCACAAATCTTGAGTACTACATTACATTTTGACCAATGTCTTTAAAAATGGATGCTCATGTCAAGAATATCCAGAAGTTGGAGACTAGGAGGAGGCAAAGTCTCAGGACTGTGCCATATAAAAACTGGTGGAAGAAACAGAGGTGGTTTAGCCTGGAGGAAAGAAGACTTAGTGGGAACATGACAATTGCCTTCAATTATTGAAAGACTGCCATATTGGAGAGAAAAAAAATCATTTTGCTTAGTTTTATGTCAGAATTAGGAGCAATGGATGAAGGAAGCACAGAGACAAGTATAGGTTTGCTGTAAGGAAAAAAAAGAAATATCTTCTAAAAGTGAATAAAAGCAATCCAAATGGGAAGTGGCAGAATTTCTAGGTTGAAGGTGCTTCCTTCCTCTCTGTTCAAAGGCAACTTCTTGGGTCTTGATGGAATAAAGAAGATTCTCATTCAGGTACACTAGCTTCCTTCCTACGTGAAAGCTTAGATTCTACATCCTTCTATTTGGTGTCTGAGATTCATATTGGTTGACTGATTGATTGAAGGTATGGATAGGTTGTGATCTGTGCTAGTAGAGCAACTGTTCACCCCCCAATAAGATCTCTCATCTTATTGTACCAAAATATCAGTCTAGCACTGAAGCCTCATCATCATCTGGCCCAACACTGTTAGCTTTATCTCCTTTTACTATCATATAGATACTATATACTTTAGTTATAATTTCCCTATGTTATACATGAATTTCTTATGTTTGTATCCCTGACAGCAACTAACATGGTACCTTGCACATAATTGGTAATGAACACATTTTAAAATAAAGGAATGAATATCAGCTTATGTATTATATTTTCTGACTATGAAGTGATGCTCTGAGAAGCACATTTCTCTGCTTGAAATCTTCAATCTGATTTTGGGAATCATACTTTTTCTTCACCCAACAAATAGGACTTCTAAATAAGAAAAAATTCCTTATCTATTAAGAAATTGAGTTCAGGAAAGCAATGTTGCATAATCGTTAGCTCAGCTATATAACTATATAACTCAGAATCAGGAAGACTTGGGTTCATGTCACACCTTGAATATGTACTGGCTCTATGATCCTAAATAAGAGTCACTTAACTTCTAATTGGGTCACACCAACTCTCTAAGAATTCAAATTGTAGAGAAAATTGATCTGTACAAGATACGCTCCTCTCTGGCAGCTCCCTACATGAATAAAATCATAAGTCTGGTAAACAACAATGATAGAAAGAAAAGGTAGGTTGTCATAACCAGGAGATGCATGCATGCCATTTATCTGTCTATGTAGAAAAACTGTAGAAGAGAGCTAAATGATTAATTATAAACAAAATGCAATCAATGTAAAAGGTCAACCTAAATGGGATCCTCAGCTCAGGAAGTCTTTTCCCCATATTGCCTAGGACAGTGCTGCTTTGTATTCTTGTTGAGTTGGATTGAAATTAAAATTAAAATATAACATTTATTAAAATAATAATTATAATTACCAGGAAAATGTCCTTAATTCTATACCTTGCTTTGCCTGTAAAAATCAACCTATAGAAAGTAAGAATAAAACCATTTTTTAATATTTCAAATGAGTTTTTAAAACCAAGAACTAATATCAAGGAAAAAGGCATGGGAAAATGTGGACAGAAATCACTTATATAAATCTCTAATTTGCTAATCAAAATGGCCCTAGCTAAAGTTACCATTTCACTTCAGAGACCATGGAAGCCAAGGTTTATTTATCTTGCATCAATGTTCTGAATAAATAAAAAAATTCATGAAATGAATCCAGTGTGGCTGACAGAAGGTCATGTTAACAGCGTTGGACAGACTTTTGTAAGCTTATGCTGGAATCACGCACATTTCCCATGTATGCTCTTCAGCTGTAGTACTCTTGAACTAATGACATGTTGATTTCCGGACAAGAATCTGATGTATATGATTATGCTTATCACTGTGATGCAGAGGATACTCAAAGGGAAAAAAAAGTTTGATTTAAGAATATGTCATTCCTTTGAGATATATGACTAGAAAGATGATAATAAGTGGCACTGAAAAGACAGCAGCCTTTAACACTTAAAAAAAATCTACCATCTTTGCAAACTCTTATCTGTGAAATAATGAGAAAGAAAATGGATAAATAATATTTTTAAGCCAGATATGTTCAATTTAATGAAATCTCATGAAAAGTGTGCTGGATTGTTTAAAAAAAAAACATTCTGTTCATTCTTTAAGAAGGGAAACGCCAAGAGATGAGTTTTCTGGGTCTTCACACATTTGGACTTCCCCCTTCTCTCAGCCTCTACCCTTCTCCTGAGAGACCAAAATGGAAAATGGCCAAAGTCTGTAGGACAAAATCAAGATTCATTTACTAAATACTTATTGAGTCCCTACTATATGCAATTAACTGTGCTAGACACTATGGGGAATAAAAAGAAAATGCCATGAAACCTACTCTCACGAAACTTCTGGTCTTGCAAGGTAGAAATTAAAATAAATCACTACAGAAAAATTTTTATACTCGTTATATGCATATAAATGCATATGTATATGTGTGTAGTTATTTATATATGTTATTTGTGTATGTGTCTCTATGGACTATACAGAATATGTATAACACATGAGATGATCATAGAGTTTATTAATTATTCCTCTTCCTTTTCCCTATAGTTGAATAGCTTTTAACCATTTATATGCTTTTCATTGATTCCATTCCATAGTGAGCAGAGACAAACAAAATATAAATCAATCAAATGCAGTCACTGAGATAAAATATAATTTTATTTGAAAGAGACCTCCTCAGCATTCTAGTCTCAAGTGTAACAAAAAAGTAATCTTTATTAAAACTGGATCTATAGGGGCAGCCAGGTAGCACAGCGAGTAAGAGCACGGGTTCCAGTGTTGAGAAGACCTGGAGATCGAATCCCGGGCTCAGACACTTAGCACCCACCCAGAAACACCTGGCCGTGTAACCTTGAGCAAGTTACTTAACCCCAATTGCTTAGGGGTGGCCAGGTGGCTCAGCGAGTAAGAGCACTGGCTCCAGTGTCGGGATGACCTGGATCAAATCTGGGCTCGGATACTCAGCACCACACCCAGAAATAATAACTGGCCGTGTAACCTTGAACAAGTTACTTAACCCCGATTGCTTTAAAAAATAATAATAATAATAATAAAACTGGATCTATAAGTGGTCATCCAGGCTCTTCTTGGTGACCATTCATGAAGATGAATGCAATACATTCCAAAATAAGCCATTCCACTTTTAAACAAGTCTAATTTTCTGGAAGTCTATACATCAAATATAAATTTGTCTTTTTGCATCTTTTAACCAAGATTTCAGGTTGTGCCTTCTAGAGTCAAACAAAAAAAGTCTAATACATCTTCCAAATAACAGCTATTCAAATTGTTGACATTAGTTATATCACGTCCCCACCCTAATTTTTTTCTCCAGATTTAACACGACCATCTTTTAAACTCATCTTCAATGTCCTTGACTACTGTGGTTATGCCATTATAAATTTTCCCCAGATTATCAATATCCTTTTAAAATTGTATTCTCCAGAATCAAGCATAATATGCCAACTGTGTTCTATCTAAGTCAGAGTATAGGAAGAACATATCTTTAATTTGTTTTTTCTTACTGTCATTTTACCCTGTTACCTCATTAATCTTACAATCCATTCAAAATCACCGGATAGTTTTCAGACAAACTGTTGATTAACCTTTTCTTTCAGTGTATGTACTTGTGAATTTTATTTATCTATCTATCTATCCATTTATTATTTGGTTTTTTTTTTTTGCCTTTTGGAGGGCAATTGGGGTTAAGTAACTTCCCCAAGGTTACCCAGCTAGTTTTTTTGTGTTGTGTTTCAGGCCAGATCTGAACTCAGGTCCTCCGGACACCAGGGCCAGTGCTTTACTCACTGCACCACCTAGCCCCCCAGTGAATTTTTTTTTTTTATGCAAGTAGAAGTTTGCATATTTATGCCTATTGGAGTCCATCTTATTACATGCAGCATAATAACTCTAATGAACTGTCAAGAACTTTTTTGACTTCTGACCCTGTTGTGCAGTACACGAGAAACATTTCCCAACATTATTACATCTGCCAATTTGGTAAACATGATATTTTTGTTTTTATCCAAGTCACTGATAAAAAGTTAAATAATACAGGTTCAAATATGGAACATATCTGCAACATACCACTGGGGACTTCCTGCCAGGCTGACATTGATCCATTAAAAATTGGTCTTTGAGATCCAATTTTAAATTCTACCTCATGATAGTACAATCTTCTTTTAAATTAAATTTTGTTTATTTTTAGTTTACATCATTCATTTCTACAAGATTTTGAGTTACAAATTTCTCCCCATTTTTCCCCTACCCACAACCCCAACAACAATCCTACTGAATGCCCCCTCCTGCTATCGGCTCTGTCCTATATTCTCCTCCATGCCCCTCCCCCCAACTTTCCAGAAGGGTAAGATGGATCTCCATGCCCCAGTGCCTGTATATCTTATTTCCAAGTTGCATGAAAAATTATACATTATATATATGTATATATATATATTAAACATTTGATTTTAAAACTTTGAATTCTAGATCCTTTCCCTTCCTCCATTGTCACCCACCCTTATTGGGAAGATAAGCAATTTAATATAGGTTGTACATGTGTAGCTATGCAAAACATTTCCATAGTGGATGTATTGTAAACGACTGACCATATTTCCCTCCATCCTATCCCAACCCCCACTTGTTCTATTCTCTACTTTGACCCTGTGCCTTTTCAAAAATGTATGCTTCCAACTTCCCTCCCCTCCAACTTCCCCTCCCTTCCATCATCCCCTCTCTCATCCCTTTCCCCCCTACTATCCTGTAGGGTAAGATACCCTATTTAATGTGTCATTCCCTCCCTAAGCCAAATTCAATGAGAGTCAGGTGGACTCTTTCCCTTTTGCCTTCCTGTTCTTCCCCTCCATTGTAAGAGTTTTCACTTGCCTCTTCTATATGAGATAATTTACCCCATTCTGTCTCTTCCCATCTCCTCCTCTCATAATATTCCTCTCTCACCACTCAGTTTCACCTTTTCATCCCTTCCTATTCAATTGGTCCTGTGCCCTCTCTCTATGTATACCTATACACAGATATACACACATTCACATATGCATTCACACTCCCATATACCCTCCTACATGGACACACACACACACACACACACACACACACACACACACACACACACATGCACATTTATATTCCCTTCAACTAATTCTCACGCTAAGAAAAGTTTCATAAGTTACAATTATCATTTTTCCATGTAGGAATGTAAATAATTCAACGTTGACAAGTTCCTTGTGATTTCTTTTCCCTGTTTACCTTCTCATGCTTTTCTTGCTTCTTGTATCTGTCAAATTTTCTATTCAACTCTGGTTTTTTCATCAAGAATGTGTGAAATTCCTCTATTCCACTGAATGACCATATTTACCCCTGAAACATGATACTCAAGTTTTGCTGAGTAGGTGATTCTTGGTTTTAATCCCAGCTCATTTGACTTCTGGAATATCATATTCCAAGCCCTTTGATCCCTCAATGTAGAAGTTGCCAGATCCTGTGTTATTCTGATTATGTTTCCACAAAATTCAAATTGTTTCTTCCTGGCTGCTTGTAATATTTTCTCCTTGATCTGCAAACTCTGGAACCTGGCTATAAAATTCCTAGGAGTTTTCTTTTGGGGATCTTTTTCAGGAGGTGATTGGTGGATTCTTTCAACCTCTATTTTGCCCTCTGGTTCTAAAACATCTGAACAATTTTCCTTGAGAATTTCTTGAAGGGTGATTTCTAGGTTCTTTTTTTGATCATGGCTTTCAGATAGTCCAATAATCTTTAAATTATCTCTCCTGGATCAATTTTCCAGGTCAGTTATTTTCCCAGTGATATATTTCACATTACCTTCGATTTTTTCATTTGTTTGGATCTGTTTAATAATATCTTGATTTCTCATAAAGTCACTAGTTTCCATTTGCTTCAATCTAATTCTGAAGGAATGATTCTCTTCAGTAACCTTTTGAGATTCTTTTTCCATATGGCAAATTCGGCTTTTTAAGACATTCTTGTCTTCATTGTCTTTTTGAGCCTCTTTTGCCATTTGAGTTAGTCTATTTTTTAAGGTGTTATTTTCTTCAGTCAGGTTGTTGACTCTCATTTCATAATTTTCTTACATAATTCTCATTTCTTTTCCCAATTTTTCCTCTACTTCCCTTATTTGGTTTTCAAAATCCTTTTTAAGCTCCTTTATGGACTGTAATCAGCTCATACTTTTCTTGGAAGCTTTTGTTACAGGAGTTCTAACTTCATTGTCTTCCTCCTGTTCCATGTTTGTCGCTTTTTGTCCCCAAAGTAGGAGTCTAAAGTCAGATTGCTGAGCTTGCTTTGCTTCCTTTGCTGGCTCATGTTGGCACTCAATTACTTGACTTTTGAGCCTTTTGCCACAGTAGAACTCTGCTTCCAGAGAGGAGAGCTTTGTCCCAAATTGCTGGGGTTTTCATAGCTGACAGAGCTATTAGTTGGCTGCCCTCTCTGAAACCTCTACACTCTGGTTCACTGGTCACACACCCCAGGACCTCCACCCTAGACAGTAATCCAGTAAAGCAGGTTAAAGCAAGAGCAATTACCCCTCAGACTGATTGCTTGGTCTCCTTACAATCTGCAGGCCAGGAGCTCTGAAGCAGCCACTTGGCTGCACAGCTGCCACACCTCAGCCACTTCTCCCTTGGGGGGAGAGGCAGAGGCTGGACTTCTGCTCAAGGCCCCAAAATACCAACACATTAGGTCCTGCCAAATGAATTCAACTCGTGTCTTCTCTCAGACAAAGAAAAGCAAAGTTTATTAAAAGCTCACCATAATGGGTAGACTCTTAAGGAGCACTTGTATCTGTGAGACTTGTATTGGAAAATTCTATGGTGATCTCACCATGATAGTACAATCTTGTCCATATCTTTTGGACTTTTCCAAAAGCATAGTATGAAACACTTCACTAAAATGTGGATAAATGATATCTATAGTATTCCCTTCGTTTACCATCTATACAACCTTATCAATAATGTCTGCCTGACAAACCTCTTTTATGAAGCCTTGCTGGTTCTGTTTTTAATCACTTTCTAGATATTCACTAACCACCACTTATTGGTATGTTCCACAATTTTCTCAGGAATCCAAGTCAAACTTTCTGGTCTATAGTTTTTTTTTTCATTTTCATTCCTTTAAAAATGGACATTTTCCCCTCTGCCATCTTGTGGTGTCTCTCCTGTTTACAAATGAGACATAAATTCTAGTTTCATCAACATCATGATCATTAGGATATAGGGGTAGGAGTAGCAGTAGTGGTAGTGGTGGTAATGGTAGTGGTAGTGGTAGTACTACAGCTGTTTTACTCCAAAGTTCACTGACAATGGCTCAACATATACTGGTTCTTTTACTGTCTATCAATGTAGTTCACCTGTGCCAGATGATCTGAATTTTTAAGAAAAGTTAGGTACTTGGGGCAGCTAGGTGGCACAGTGAATAGAGCACTGGCCCTGGAGTCAGGAGGACCTGAGTTCAAATCTGGCTTCAGACACTTAACACAAAAACTAGCTGTGTGACCTTGGGCAAGTCGCTTAATCCCAATTGCCCTCCAAAAAGCAAAAGAAAGAAAGAAAGAAAGAAAGAAAGAAAGAAAGAAAGAAAGAAAGAAAGAAAGAAAGAAAGAAAGAAAGAAAGAAAGAAAGAAAGAAAGAAAGAAAGAAAAAAAGGAAGGAAGGAAGGAAGGAAGGAAGGAAGGAAGGAAGGAAGGAA
>NW_027186473.1:4302428-4323090 GCF_028583685.1 Petaurus breviceps papuanus
AGAAAGAAAGAAAGGAAGGAAGGAAGGAAGAAAGAAAGAAAGAAAAGTTAGGCACTATCTTATAATTCTGTTAGCCATTTTTATTATGTCATTTCCAGAGTAAAGGTAATTCTCCTTGAAAGTTCTATTTTTGCTCTATTGTCATAGAGCACCCTAACTGGATTTCTGTATTCATATTCTTCCATAATCCTCTTTCTCCCAACATGTATTTTGTAAGATGAGTATTCTTGGCTTTCCTCACCAGTCTCAACTCCTTCTGAACCAAACACTTTCTAAGGCAGCAGGGATTAGAAAAAAAGAAAAAGAAAAGAATACCCATGCTTAATCTGTTTATATCCCCCTGGAGTAACCCAACATATACACAAATAAGTAAAAAAAAAATACGGATTGTCAGCAGAAAACACTAACATATGAGGGACAGAAAAGATCAGCAACAGAATGGTTCCTAAGCTGAATTTCAACAGGAGACCAGAGATTCCCAGAATCAAACAGGAGGAGGCAGAGCACCCTATGACTACAGGACAGACAATGCAAAGACTCTGGTTTCTGAAGTCTGGATTGGGTAAAATTTATTTGCCCATTTTCCTGAATGAAAGAAATCATTGTTTTAGTCTTGAGAACTCCTTGAAGGCAGGATGAATGAAAAGCTTGAAGGTCATAGCTGGGCATACGAGTTAAATTAGCATGAAGTAAAATATTATTTTGTACAATTACCATGATATAACATATTGTTTGACTCTCTCATTTGCAAGGATCATATCTTGGCCTCTGTGATAGTTATTTATGAACCTCTGACTTCTTATTGACTACTCCCCAGCGCCAGGAGAATGTAAAATGCTTGAAGAATTGTGTTTTGTTTCATCTTTTATTCCCAGCACCTAGCAGAGTGCCTTTTACCTATTAGTAGGTATTTAATAAATGTTTGTCAAATTGAATTGAATTAATAAAACTGTGACGCACAAGAGATAAAGCCAATGGTGGCTAGTATTTACTTTCAAAATTGGAGCATTAAAACTAAATTTCAACTGAAAGTCTACAAAAGGGACTAAGTTAATGGAGATGAGGTCAGTCACTGACAGCATTTTGATGTTAATTCAGGTTTCAAATGAACCTAATGAATTTGTTCATTGTTTCTGAGACAGGCAGCAATAACTTTGCAATTAGCTACAAAGTGAGTCCACCTTCCAGCTCTCTCTCATATTCATTGGAGTTGATTTTAATAGAAATGGCTTGAAAAGGAAATACAAAGACACTGGGAGAAGGAAATGATGTAGAGTTGATTGTTCTAGGAATAATTATGAGGTAGGGGAAAGGGATTCAGGAATGAGAGAAAAATAAAATCCTTTAATCAATTCAACATATATTATGCCTACAATGATTAAGACATTGTGGTAGCATGAGAATCCAAAGGCAAAAATGAGAGTCCTTGTCCCAAAGAGGTTACATTTATATGGATCCCAATGGCACATATCTTGTGGGAACATACAGTGTTGATGGGACAAATATCATGGGATATCAATATCACTTTTGGCCTCTTTTGTCAGGGACTATAGTTTCATCAGTTTAGGAAATTCCTAGTGTGGAATTGATGGGGTACCTGGGGTCTAGATCAATTTGTGAAACCAACTTGTAAAACCAGTCTGTTCAGTTGTAACTGCAATTTGTCCTTTCCCATCCTTGAGTTCTGCCCCTTCTCCCTATCCCATACTCCACCTAGGCAACACCCTGTGACCCCTTTGTTCTTACTTAATCTCTTCATTTCTTCTTAGGCCTGACCCACACCCTCCTTTGTCCTTGCCTTTTGTCTCCTTCAACCTGGCCCAAATCTTATCTAAACTATCTATTCACATGCTCCTCTAGGTCAGCTCTGACCTTTGTCTATGCACTGAGGCCTCTCCCAACTGGTCAGCCCTGACAATGGCAGCCCTACCCTTTAAAGGTAAAAGTTTGTACCCCTCTCACTCGCAGGTCCCCTAAAGGACTCTTGCCAGCTTCTCATGGAAGCCTAACAATAAACTTATACAATTCTCCCTCCAATTAAGCCTGAGACCTTGAATTCTTTCCAGACATTGCAGGTTTTCTGGTCTTAAATAAGATCATAATTCCTGCTGAACCTATTGGGATCCTGTCCCCCAGCAGAATTACCTCCATTGATAAAACTTAAGAGTTATCTGGGGATACCAAGAGATTAATTTATTCATTGACATATATCTAGTATGTATCAGAAGCAGGACTTTAATACATATTCTTCCTACACTAACCTACACCCACTATTTTCATGCTGCCTCAATACTCAAAATACTCAACTTATGTCCTTTTCTAAGTGCCATCAATTTGTGGGTTTGATTTTGCAAATTGCTACATTACTTTTCCTAGAAGTTACAAGTTCATTTTTTCCCCAATTAGAACTATAATTTAAAATTCCTTATCTAACTTTTTCCACACTCTTTCTCAGAGACCAACCTCATAGATTATGTATCCAGCTTCTAGTTATTGATTGACTAATTTGCAACAACAAACAATCACTACTTGGTAGTTTTGTTTTTTTGTTTTTGCTTTTTTTGGAGGGCAATTGGGGTTAAGCACCTTCCTCAAGGTCACACAGCTAGTTTTTTTGTGTGTATTAAGTGTCTGAGGCCGAACTTGAACCCAGGTTCTCCTGACTCCAGGGTCAGTGCTCTATTCACTCTGCCACCTAGGAGCCCCATACTTGGTAGTTCCTATATCTTGGCTCCTGACAAAGATAACTCTCTTTTTGAGGGTCTCTGTCACTTGTCAGAAAATTAAATGTTTTAATGACATTTAAATATATCAGGGATTTCAAAAAGACAAAAATAAATAATTTCTTTATAGCATGTCTCTTCTCCCTATCTGATTGCTGAGTCCAATATTTATGCTGTGTATCATCTTACCTGTTCTAGTACCACCTCCAGAAATTTCTTATTCATTTGTTTATTCTTTAGCTATTAATAAAATGAACTTTAGCTATTAATAAAATGAACTTCTCTGTAATAAAAATTATTCCAACAGAACAGTGATCGAACCAACAGCTTGACCTGTTTTACCTTATTGATGTTAGACTGTGTAAGATTGGAAAATATAGTGAATGATACTGAGGTCAAGGTAAGGGGCTCAATTTTCATGGGAGACAATTATCTCAAATACCCTGAAGCCCCAGACTGAGCCCATGTGCAGGTTATCTATTTCACAAATTCTTGTCTTTGGCCACCAGACATAACTTGTAAGAGACTGTAGATGATTCTATAGAGCATATTACCCTGATTGGGGGAAAAGACATTTTTTAAAGTGTATCAAAACCCATACCTCATGCTAGATGAAGAGAATGATCTCTGTCATATACAGAAATAGTTTATAACTTTTTAATATAATAAAGAGAAAATTCTTACAATGCTGTATAGATTAAAATTACCATTTCATTCCATATAATATTATGAACCTCTCATTAAGATAATTATTTATTAGGAAGATGAGAATGAAAGAAAACATTAAAGTTAAAGAAAGAGTAATTATAGCAAGCTTGCTACCTAAGATTCTTTTTAAATGCATAAATATTATTTAATTAGAAACGCTGGACTGCACCCTTTCCATAATTTGTTTTCTCTATTTCAGAATGAATTTTAAAACAACACATGGGGTATAAAGAATAACTCTCAGCAGTGTTTTCTTATAGTAACCTTGAAAGCTATTAAAGTCTAAATATAGAAGATGAAACCGAGTTGGAAATTTCTACCAATATTCACAGAGAAAGGACTAAACAAGGTCATTTTGTTTCAGATGAGGCTATACAGTTCAAATAACCTCATGCAAGCATAAAAATATTATTTCATGTTAAAATTTAAGGTCACTACTTAATTAGTGACTAGTTTTTCCCCATTTCTATCAAGCTCAAAATGCTACCTGAGACTAATGGCAATGACACAGACCTTGGGAGTTAGCAGAGTTGAGGAGAATATAGACTGACCTGGTGACCATAAGGCCAAGGTTTCAGTCCCAACTCTGCACCTAACTAGTTAAGTGACCTTGGTTAACTCATCTAACTTCACTGGAATTTAGTTTAGTCATGTGTAAAATGACAAGGATCAGAATGTATTAGATGAGTTCCAAAGTCCTTTTCAGCTCTGAAAGCCTAAGAACTCTAAAAGGTATTGCATTTTTTTCTAGTCTGATAATAAAGTAATAATTTTACATTAAAATTTAGATATATTGTTTGTTTGCCCAATAACTCTAGTTAACCTTTAACCAAGCTTAATATCTACAATATACATTGTAACCTAATCACATCAAATTTGGAATTCAACAAATAATTATTTAGTGGCCATTAAGCTGAGGCAAAGAGCTAGGCCCTGGGAATACAAAGATTAAAAATGACACATTCTTTGTCCTCAAGAAGTTTACATACTACTGGCAGAGTGCAAAAATTAGTAAATAAAAGACACAGTGTTATGGGAACAAAGAAAGGATCCACAGCACTCCAGGAAAATTTGAAAAGAAAGATAAATCAGCTATAAGGATCAGGGAAGACTGTATAGGAGAAAGATAGCTCTTGGACTTTAACCTTGAAGCAAAAGGGTTCTAAAAGGCAAAAAGGTAAACAGAGTAAGTTTCAGCATTTACAAATACACAAAGATGGAATACATCTAATCTGCCACTTTCACTGGATAGTAGAAGAGCAATATGAAGTAAGAGTAGAATGGCTTCTAGGAGTCAGATTATGAAAGGTATTAGTTACAAAGCTAATTAGTACATTTTTTATCTTAAAGGCAATGGGAAGCCATTAAAGGTTTTTAAAGAAAGAACATGACTAGATATATGCTATAAGTAGGTTCCTTTGGTTGTCCTCTGAAAGATAGACTGAAAAGGTGAGAGACTAGAGATAGTGAGAACATTTAAGAAGCTCTTTTATTAAAGCATAGGCAAGATATGATGAAGACCTACACTAGATTGGTGGAGACAACACTGTAAAATAGAAAAAAAAAAACTCTTTGGAATCTGAAAATGTAGATTCAAATTCTGGCTCTACCACTTGGTGACTGGTGACCTTGGGCATATCACTTAAGCTTTCTGAATGTCAGTTTCTATATCTGTGAAATAAGACATGGAAGAGCTGATCTCCAAGATCCTTTGCAACTTTCAATCTATGACATGAGTTATAGTGGGAAAGGGGATAGGTATGAGGGATGTTTGGATCTACCTCCAAATCAATGGGTTTTAGGCAACAGATTGCATTCAGGAAGTAAGGAAGAAGGAAACAACAGAGCTGACAGTCAGGTTTTAAACCTGGATGACTGGGAGAATAATAGTGTCATCTTCAGAAATAAGGAAGTTGAGTTATATCCCAGTAACCTCAAATTCCTAAAACTCTTCACATTATTTCCCTATATATTCTACATTCCCTCTATATTTGCAGATTATATGCAGATTACATAGGCCCCATAAGGAGGATACTTGAGACCTGACTAGGCCTGACCTCTTCTAAGGTCAGAGCTGTGTGCCACACCCCCACCTTTCTAGTCCCCCTCTGGCCATTGTCATAGTTCCAGGAGGGCCAGGGTTTTAGTAAAGTAAGATAAGCAAGAGCTTCCCAGCTGCTATTATCTTCCAATAACTTTTGTGGGAACAAAACAAGATACCATTATATCCCCTCTTACAATAGTTAGATGGCTGGTCAGAGAAAGAACTTGTTTCTTATAAAATGCAAGTGTGAAGAATTTTTCAAAGATCCAGACTAGAAGAGGACTGTTTTAAGAACAATTAATTGCTAGAACTGTAGGGTATTATGATCATTCAGCTCATCTGCATGTAATGGTTTTAAAACCTAAAAGGGTAAAATAAACAAAATGAAAAATCACATAACTATCTGGAAACTAAGGGATCACTAAAGAAGAACTGTAAATTTCATGGGAGAGATCTAGTGACTTTTTATTCATAAGTGAAAAGTATTAGGAGGTACTGATTTGAGCCAGTGAAAATAATAAAGATGTTGAAGAAGTGTGGCTGGGGGATGGGGATAGGTGGAAGTTGGAGGGTGGAGGGTATCAAATATAGTTATCAAAATATTTTTTTAAAAGCTCATGGACTCCAGCTTAAGAATCCCTACCATATAGGATGAAATGCTATAATCTAATTTGACAATGCAATAGTCTAGTGAATGAAGAGCTGGCTGTGTTTATCTATCTTTCTCAAAAGGTAAAGTTGAGCTGCTTTTCTATAAGACCTATTTGCTACAAGCCAAGGATGATGCAGTATCCTGATGAATTAAAAGTTGACTGGGCTTGAATGTATTATTCAGAGAGAGAGCACATACAATAAACTGGGCAATTCCCTTACTTAAAGGAAATTGCTAGCTAATTTAAGAGTATAACACCTTCCAGAATTCATTTGAGGGTGATTATAAATAGAAAGAGCTTGTCAATGTTTTGTTTTGTTAAGATTTGTCCAAATATTTATAGCAGTTCTTTTTTGAAGAGGCTAAGAATTAGAAATCAAAGAGATAATCCATCAATTGAGGAATTAAACAAACTGTGGTATATGATTTTAATAGAATATTATCATTTTATAAGAAATGACAAGCAGGATGGTTTCAGAAAAACCTAGAAAGACTTACATAAACCAATGCATAGTGAAGTGAACAGAACCAGGAGAACATTGTATAAAATAATAGCAATTTTATTTGAAGAAGAAGTTCAAATAACTAACATTCTCAGCAATACAATGATCGAAGACAATCCCAAAGGACTAATGATGAAGAATACTATCCACCTCCAGAGAAAGAACTGATATTGTATGAATACAGACTACAACATTGTATTTTCACTTTCTTTTTTTCTTTTACTCGTCTTCTTATACAAAATGACTAATATGGAAATATTATACATGATTACATAATATAACCTCTATGATTGTATAGATAAATAGGTTACAGATGGGTTATAGATGTATAACCCATCTCAGGAATGGGGGAGTGGAAAAAGGAAGGGAGGGAAGAAATGGGGAAAGAATTTAGCACTCAAAACTTTAAATGAAAATGTTAAAAATCTAAAAAAAACAATAGATTTACTCAGCTGGACAGTGGTAAGGATCAAAAAGAGAGTGGTTAGCACAGAATCATTTCCATGGGGTACAGATGTACTTAAATGACCCAATGATATCAAAGATTACACTTCAGTATTGAGAGTTAGCCTGAACACAAGAGTTTTCCTCCATTATGTGCTTCCATGTCAAATTTGATGTGCACTCACTTTTCTGCACAGATTCTAAATGCATTGGTGGGAGGCTATGACCTATATTTATGTGTAAATTGTGTTTTTATTATTTCTATATTTGCCTTAATATGAGTATTTGTGATGTCATTATTTTTAAATGCCTTATTGCTAAGCAAATAGTTATGTTTATAATCTAAAAATGCCATCATTGTGAGTGGATGGTTTGTATAAATGAACATGTACTTGTACAAAGGTTCAAGAGCTAAAATTATTAGTATCACACATGTGGGTCAGAAGTGAGTAGTGTAACTACTGCATGGTGAACTTCTCTTGGAACCTAAACCTTCAGTGTGAGAACAGGTTGGAGAAAACAAGCCAGTCCAGAGACTGAACAATGTCCAGAAGTCCATGTTAGAAGTATAAGGCTATACGACATGAGAGGCCATGAGGGAAGCATAAAAACTGATATCAAAATGTTGTTACCCATTCATTTAATCAATCTTGGGGGGGAAATTGTTTCCAGTTGCATACCATATTAAGAGAAATTTAAATCATGGTTTCATATCACAACTGAGAATGGAACATAGCTCACATGTTTCATGGTGTCAGGTTGATATAATCAACACTATTATGAAGTTTAGTAAGAAAAACAAAATATGAAAATATTAGTATGGCAATATATTATTACCAATTTCCCCCTCTTTGACAGAATGCCTTATTCATTGATAAAACATTTCTTCTTTAATAATTGAAAATGAATAACTATAGTAAAGGAAAATAGTTGCAACTTTTGGATTTATTTTCACCACCACAAATGCCATATAATCAAATGCATACATACATACATAATCACAATAAATATGTGCTCCTACATGAGAAAAGGGTGATTACAGTGTAAATAAATAGTTAAGACATAGTTTCCAAGATGTTTAGGAGGAAGCATCATCCTAATTTTAATAACTGATAAAACAAAGAATAATAAAAAAGGAAAACAATTTTTCTAGAAAAGGAGTTCTATATTTTTCATCATCTAAGAGAAACACAAATCACCACTTGGGGAAGAGGAGAGTGAGAGTGCCTTTAACACCCTAATTACCATGTACCCTTTTCTCACATACAAATTCAGCTATCAGTGCCTATAAGCCACAGTAAAAATAAATAATAATAGTAAATTTACTACTTTTTTTTTTTCCAGGAGCAAAACGACTTCCTTTTAGAGTTATTCTGACAATGGTATACAACTACGGGCAAGCAAATCATACTTGGTATATGTGGCATGTACAAAGTGAATCAAATCCATGTCACCACCTCTTTTGTTAACACCCAAAGGAAACATCTCAACACCCTATGTCCAAGAGCTGTGAGAATAGCAGTGTGCCCAGATCATCAACGTTGATTCCAGCCTAGGCTCCACAATGATCACTGAGGTAAACAACTCCTATAGATAATCAACAATTTATATTTTTGTCATTCAGTCACTCAGTCATGTCTAATGCTTCATGATCCCATGGACCATAGCATACCTGGCCCTTATATCCTTTACTATCTCTCAAAGTCTGTCCAAAATCATGTTCATTGCTTCCATGACATTATTATCTATCAATCTCATCCTTCTATGATATCATGTATCATCTCATCTCATCTCCTTGCTTTCCCAGAGACTCTAAAGAGTCCTGACCAGCACCACAATTCAAAAGCATCAATTCTGTTGGCACTAGGCTTTTCTTATAGCTCAGCTCTAACAGTCATATTGCTGTTGGAAAAGCCATAGCTTTGACTATACAGACCTTTGTAGGTAAGGTGATGTCTCTGCTTTTTAGTATGCTGTCTAGATTTGCCATATCTTTACCTCCAAGGAACAAGCATCTTTTAATTTCATGGTTGCAGTAGCTGGCTGACACTGCTTCCATTTCTTCTCCCTCTATTTGTGAGGAAATGATGGGACTAGTTGCCACAATCTTTGTTTGTTTTTGATGTTAACTTTCAAGCCAGCTTTTACACATTATTCCTCTTTCACCTTGTAATGAAATGCCAAGGAAAGGCAACTTCCCAAGGTTCAGAATACCAGCATAGGTGCTCTCCATTTTATTCAGTGACCAACCAAGAACAGAGAAGATCAAAACATGACATCATTCAAAATACAGCATTTACTAAGTGTGATTAAATAATCTCCAAGTACTACCCCACCCCAGGACCTTCCATTCATTCAATCAATTACAAAGTCCCTGTTCTAAATACTACTCCACCCCTAGGCTGTACCTTCATTTAGTCCACCACAAAGCCCCTCTTCTCAAATGGAGATTAGTTTCCAATCTAAGTAAAGTACATTCATTTGTTCAACCATAGAACACAAAAAGGTCAAAAGTTCCCCACCCCTGGATCACAATTGAATCTACCCCAGAGTTACATCAAGTTTAAGCTCAACACTTAATAGCCAAATGGAGGTCTTTTCTTCATCTTGACACAAAGCAAGTTCTCAGCAATCTTAGTTCCTGGGGAGACAAGGCTTAGCAAGGCCACAAGATACATTGCCAGTCTCTTCACTAATTCATCCTCTGTCTGTAGAACAGTCCTAGAACCCCTGAAAACATTAGCAAAACCCTCTCCCAGGATTTCTGTAAACATACAACAAGAAAATCCTTCTTTAGGGCTTCTGAACCAACAGAAAGGTTCCCAGACCCCTGCAACAACAGCACTGTCCTTCACCAGTGGACAGTATTCATTCTGTCTGCAGGACAGTCTCCAGACCCCTGCAACAACAGCACTGTCCTTCATCAGTGGACAGTATTCACTCTGTCTGCAGGACAGTCTCAGGGCTTCTCAACCAAAAGCCAGGTTCCAGGACTTCTTCAACAACAGGACTGTCTTTCACCAGTGGACAAATCTAGCAAAACAACATCAAAACAGACAAAGTACCAGCAAAACAGCCATGTCTCCTCAGTCTTTGGCAGCTCAGGGGGCAGGTCTCAAAAGTCCAGGGCAATTCAAAGTGGCCCTCAGCAATGCTCTCTGTCTCTCTCTGCCTCCACGAGGTGCTGCTTCCAAAAAGTCCTTCTGCCTCTCTCTTGTCTCTCCAAATCTACATCACCAGCTCCTCCCAGTTCAGGACTTTCTTTTCACATCAACAAGCCCATCCCACAGGTGGGATTAACAAACTCTGGGTTTTAACACAATCAGTTTGAAAACCAAGCCAATTCAGGGGAATCTTTAATTGCCATTACTATCACACACCTTCATCAAGAGATTTCTTAATTCTTCTTCACTTTTTGCCATCAGAGTCATATCATCCACATATCTAAGATTGTTACTATTTCTTCCAGCAACTTTAATTCTGACTTTTGATTCATCCAGCCTGGCACTTCATGTGATGTATTCTGCTTAAAAGTGAAATAAATAAGGCGATAATAAACAGCCTTGTCATACTCCTTTTCCAATCTTAAACCAGTCTGTTCTTCCTTGTTCAATTTTAAGTGTTGCTTCTTGACCTGAAAACAGGTTCTTCAGGAGAAAAGATAATCTGGTACTTCCATCTCTTTAAAGACTTGCTATATTTTGTTGTGATCCACACAGTTAAGGCTTTAATGTAGACAATCAAGCAGAAGTAGTTTGGGTTTTTTCCTGAAACTCCTTTGCCTTCTCCATAATCCAGTGAAGGTTGGCAATTTGGTCTCTAGTTCCTCTGCCTCTTTGAAAACCAGCCTACTTTTCTGGTAATTCT
This sequence comes from Petaurus breviceps papuanus, assembly GCF_028583685.1. Classification (NCBI taxonomy): domain Eukaryota; kingdom Metazoa; phylum Chordata; class Mammalia; order Diprotodontia; family Petauridae; genus Petaurus; species Petaurus breviceps. The sequence goes on from NW_027186473.1 coordinate 4,313,370, forward strand.
CAGTTCACAAATTGCTGAAGACTACCTTGCAGAATCTTAAGCAAAATATTTCTGGCATGGAAAATGAGCGCAATTATTCATTAATTTGAACATTCTTTGGCATTGCCTATCTTTAGGATTGGGATGTAAACTGATCTTTTCTAGTCCATTGGCCAGTGCTGAGTTTTCCAGATTGGCTGGCATGTAGAGTGCTGCATTTTTTTTTTTTTTGCCTTTTTGGAGGGCAATTGGATTTAAGTAACTTGCCCAAGGTTACACGGCTAGTTTTTGTGTGTGTGTGTGTTAAGTGTCTGAGGCCAGAACCGAACTCAGGTCCTCCTGACTCCAGGGTTGGCGCTTTACTCACTGTGCCACCTAGCCACCCCATAGAGTGCCGCATTTTAACAGCACCATCTTTTAGAATTTTAAATAGCTTAAGTAGGATTCCATCATCTCCACTGGCCTTACTGTTAGCAATGCTTCCTAAGGTTCACACGACTTCATTCTCCAAAATGTCTGGCTCTAGATCAGTAACCACACCATTGTGGTTATTGATGATGTTAAGATCTTTTTTGTATATTCTTCTATGCATTCTTACCACCTCTTCTTAATATCTTCTGCTTCTATTAAATCTCTACCATTTTTGTCTTTTATCAACAATGTATAGTACCAAACAATTAATAGAAGAAATAGGCAACACCTTTGGTCTCTATTAGAAGATAAAATGAGCATCACAATAGTTAAAATAATGGGTTAGTGGCACCAAAAGTACAGATTTTTCTTAACATTGACCCATGAGCTTCTTATAATAAATGGGAGTATATACTTTTTAATCCTTAGGGAGAGGTAGAAAACCCTAATTCCTCTCATTTGTTGAACCTGCTGCACCCCCAAATGAATAGAGATGCCAGAAATCTAAGAGTCTTTTGGCCTTGGTCATGACATACTTGAAAAGCTGAATGCAAAATATAACTATAGTATTACCCTAAAGAAGGAAATATTTGATAATTATTGTATTACATATAAACTACAGGGGAGGCTTTTTAGCTCAATAACCTAATAATAAGTTGAACTAGCAAACACACAGATCAGTAAGAGAATAATTAGTTCAAATTATCAGTAGCTACTTCTATGTCATCAAAGTAGAATCTTTAGCAATAAATCTAGAAATATAAAGATTAAAATGAATTGTAATGCATACCTACTTTAAATCCAGTGAGGCCTGTTTAGATTGAAGAGCATACAGATTTCAAAATCATAGCAGAAAGAGAAAAAAAGAGTGAAGAAGCTGGAAAGCTGGGCCTTGGTTATGTGGTTCAACTCAGCATCAAATTAGATCAAGGAAAGCACATTTAGACCTGGAGAAATGGACCACTAGAAGGAAAAGGAAGAAGTCAGACAAGGGCCAGCAGCTTCTCACCCAAAACCCAAAAAGATAAGGAATTTAGATTCTACAGTCTCAGGAGCAGATAGGCAAGAGAGAGAAAATGCAAATGTGAAGCCAGATAATCTCCTATGCCTTCTTGAAAAGCAGGAGTGAGGAAACACCCAATTCTTTGTTGACCAGAGGACAAGAAAGAAACAAAGGTCCTGGACAAAATTTCAAAATCACTATCTGCTTTTTTTTTTTTAACTCAGTAATATACTTCTAAGTCACGTTGTCCCTTCACTTCTATGTCTTCCTAGGACAATGCCCCCCAAATCCTGAGAATTCTGACAGGATGAAGTCACTTTGAAAGCAGAGGTGCCTAATCCCTATTGTATAAATAAAACACCCATTGTCCACCTGGAGGACAGAGTATTGAGTTAAGAGGACCCTGGTCTATGTCTATGATAGGAAATCATCCTCTAATTCCCATGACCAATGAGGGATCTTTCCAATATTGGCAAGAATTTGATAGGAAAAAGATGAAGTATTCTTGCACTGTATCCCTATTTAACTTCTTTCCTGTAGAAGCTATCTGCTGGCATTCTACCACCCACTCTCCATTCAAATATATAAAAGGCATCAGCAGTTAACAAGGATATTCTAAGAATAGAGGGAGCTGACCACATAGCTAGAAGGTATCAGTTAATAACTATGTCATTAACAAGAAAGTGGGAAACTGGATTCACCTCTTAACACGTTTGGATTAAATAAAATTCTAAATTTCAGAATTAAATAAATCTCTGTCCATTTCAGTTATGCTCTCTTTTACTGAGTAAGATTTTTCCCTAAAGTTCTCAGTAAAATTTAGAACTTTATTGCACTATAAGTGAACTAAGTGTTCTTGAGTTTACAAAGGGGAAAAGAAAGTCATTTCCCAAGGTAAATACAATATAGTCCAAAGTCTAAAAAGATTGTGCGCTATTAACCACCATAACGAGGACATGTGCTTTAAGGTGCTTTTTTCCCCTAAGAGTGGCAATGGAATTGCTCTCATTCATTCACATTTTCTTTCCTCCTCTGTTAAAGAATGGTATTTTTATCTACCATACACAGTACAAAAAGAGTTTCTATGGAGCCCATAATTAGATTAGAGAATTGGGAGTCAAGACCTGGATTCATATCCCATTTCTTCATTCAAGATGGAAGCTGAGGTCAGACTTATGGCCTGTGGCCATACCAAGTTAACTGGCCAATATAGGGACTGCAACCATGATCCTAACCTTATAAGTACCTTTCTCTAATAAACTGAGCTAAGTTGATAAACCATAATGGAATTTTAAGGAAATGAAGTAAATTCAAATTGAGCTAAATGTTTTTGTTGTTATTTTAGAAGCAGAGAGTACACAAGTTCATTAGCATAGATTTTAGACCTGGAACAAACCTTAAAGATCATCTGCTCCAGCCCCCTTACTTTTTCAGGGGAAGTGAGGTATACAGATAGTAAGGGCCCAAGCTGGGACTTGAATTTAAGATTTACTTGGTAATGTAAATTCAGCTGCTGCCAATGTAAGGATTTTTGCTTGGGTCTCTGTTGGTCTTTAAATAGAAATCTTTATGTAGTCACTAGGTAGCTGATCTACCTATAGGAAGTAAAACATGTCACTGTACTTCAAGTAAACATGCCATTCCTGCAGTTAATTTAAAGAGGTTATTAGTGAAATAGGAAAATTATTCTGAGTGAGATCAGCTAATAATAGTAACAGTGGTTGTAGAAGTAGTAGTAATATTTCAACTCTAAGCACCTAGATGAACATATGAGAATTTCATGATTTCACTAGCATAAAAGTCCCAATGTGGAGACTTCCTCTGCAGATCACAGCCTATCTCTTATTTGGAGGATGTTTTAGAGAATGCCTTTAAGCACATGGTGTAAAGTGGCTTGCCAGCTTCTAAGTATCAGAGTAAGATTCAAACCCAAGCTTTCCTTACTTCAGGCCCTGCATGCTATCCATTATGCCTTGCTACCTTATTAATTCTGAACATGCAAATTCCAGAAAATGGTGAAGGCTGAGAACAACCTCAAATGACATTGGCTATTATGGGAATTTGTGGTAAATTACCAATTTTTTAAAATTTATTCTATGTCATTAGAGTTTACTAAGCTAATAAATCCACACTGTGTATCTAAATGAAGGACTATGATTACACACTTTATGTACTTTGTAGTGGTCTCTTTTGGGTGCCAGATGACAACCTATTGCCCACTCATTTTTCTCTAAAGCTTCGTAGTAAAACATTTTTTCCCCAAATTCATGAATATTTGGATTCATCAAATTTTCCATAAGCAGGGATAAATGCACAAATAAGTCTTTGGACCACTGCTGTTCCTCATTATTTTTATCTCCCACGGTGCAAAAAAGTGTTTATATGGAACCCATGATTAGATTAGGGAATTGAGAGTCAAGACCTGGATTCATATCTTATTCCTTCCCCTGGGTCCCTGTGTGGCCAAAGGAAAGCCAATTTATGCTTTATTATTCCTTGTTTTAAAAAGGGACAGTTGGTTTTTAAACCTCTGGAAGACTAGTAATGCTGAACTATATTTGGCAAAATATCACTAGGGTATCTTTGGTCACCCAAATGCAAATCAATTCTACATTCTGCAAAAAGGACACACTGGCAAACATGAAAATACACAATAGCCTGCAGACATCTCATGGGGAAATTAGTTCATTTTAATTTATCAATCTTTCTGAATGAAAGAAAATGGAATTGTATGCATTAGCATGAGAGGATACCAATTTGATGCAATCCTGGTACATGCCTACTATGTTGAACAAAGGTCAACTGCTTTGCAATTCTTGAGCATTATAAGAGAAGATTTAAGGAGGTTAGGCTAGCCATCTTCAAATGCTTGAAGGCCTGTCATGTGGAAAAGGGAGTAAACTTAGTATCTTGCTCTAGGAGGCAAAGTTATAGTGTATAGTGGAAGTTATGAGAAGGTAGACTTCTGTTCAACATAAGGAAGAACTTAGAGGGTTGGGTTAGATGACCTCTAAGATCTCTTCTGATTCTAAATATATTATCCTATGACATGACACTACCAAGAGTTTCTCAACAACAAAAGGAACCAATTAAAAAACAGTGAATAAGCTTGGCAAATACTAGTATTGCTATAGAAATATGCTTCCTTCACTGGATGGGAATTTGAGTCAAGAAATACCTAAGGTCCTTTATAACTCCAGGATCCTAAGATTATAGGCAAATGAGAATTGTTATAAATATTCAGAGATACAGTTTTTAAACTTTGCCCTGCCGTGCTTCCCTACATCATGGCTATTCTACTAATTCACTGTCTAGGTAAGACTGACTAATTTGGATGTTTGTCTGGGGTAGGAAAAGTCAGTGATACAAGGTGGAGGAGAAAAACACTGCCAGAAAACCTCCTCAAATATTAACTTATGATAACAGGATCACTTGCAGTTAGTAAAAGCCAAAGATGTCCAAGAAGTAAAATCAGAACAATTGAGGAACAGATCAAATTCAGGGATATAGACATACAGAGGAAAGTACACCTGACTTGAGAAGGCAAAAATAGCTTTCATCCATTGTGAGTAGAATGTAAGCTCTCTGAATTCTGGTTCTATCTAATTTTTTTCTTTGTAACTCTTACACCTAGCAGTCTGACATACATGCTTCGAATGATTAAAGAATGTTGAATTGAAAAAAATGTATGATAGAGTAGTGAGTATGAAAATGCAGGGTCACTGCTGAAAATTAGTAACAGCTACATCAACACAGATGGGGCATAGCTTCCCCTGCTGATTCCTGTCTCTGTTGAAGAAAGTTGGCCTACTTTATAAAAGCCTACAGTAGCAATGTATTTCTTGCTGGTGATCTGCTCTAAATCTTGACTCAATGACCTTTGTCTTGGCATCCCACTAAGGCAAGTCCTTTCAGAAGATGAGCAGCCATGAATTATCTGAGTAAAGGCTGAAGCCCCTGGTGAAAACTGTCATCCATAAGTGAAATTTCTGTTCTCTCTTCCCTGTTGTTTGAGTTTATACCTCTTCCCTGTGCCTTTGTTTAAAAAAAAAAAGACCTCAGAATAGGTTTCCTATTTATGTGCTCCTAAAATAATGGAAAACCTGAATAGGACACTCTTAGTTTTTGTTTACATGAAAATAATAGAAAAGATGGGTCAGATCTAAATTGTCTATAATATTTAAGTAACAGGTGAAGAATTGTCTGAATTGAGGTGCTATGTAAGTCTGGTTAACATTGTGCATATATGAGTCTGTGTTTATGTGTGTGTGTGGACATGTATTGCCTGCAACCTACTGGTGAAACTCTTAACTCCTTTGAACCAGATTAACTCTAATGACCTCATTCAATGCATTTCTGATTTGTGTTCCCACCTATGGTTTCCCCTAAGAATGTCAGAAGCTGGTTTCTGTTCAAATTACTTTTCTACTCCCATGAAAACATCCAAGCTAACAAAGTATTAACTACATGGCAGATTTTACTTAGCTCAACAAAAGGCACTCTCCCGAGGAAATCAAGAGCCAGAACAATTTCCCTTTCCTCCACTGATGGGCATTTCCCAGGGACCTGTATATTATTTGCCCCATGAATACCAGTAAGAGTTGATGAATAGGCCCAGGTTGTTCCTCTACACTATGTTGATTTTCCTTCCCATTTCGGTCTTCTTCTAACAACAGCACCATGTCTCCTAAGTGGTCCATGGATATCCTTGTCTCACTCTAGGTGCTAGAAAGTGTATTTTCCTCTACTTCCCCACCACTCTGTCATTATTCTTCTGCTTCCTTCTCCTAACAAAATCTCCCATGTCAGACCTTTCTGTGTCATGGACCCCTTTGGAAGCCTATGGAACCTTTCCTAAAAAAGAGAAATGTTTCTCAGGTACATAAAACAAAATATAAAGAATTCGCATTGAAATTATATTATGATATTGTTATTGAAATGTTGTTAGTGATATTTAAATACAAAGCTCACATATGTCAGTTTAAGAACCCCTGACCTAAGTACTTATTTCATGATGTACATGGTTCCCTGGAAGGGTCACATGGATATGCGTGGCTTTCTCAGGGAAACAAACAAATTTATGTCTCAGTTTTATTCCTTTCTTCTCTGACTTCTCTTTCCACTTTTCTAAGTCTCTCTTTTAAATTTGAAGCCCCAAGATATAATTGAGGAATGAGAACTACACCATGAATTAGAGCCCCTGCAATAACAATAGCCTCATCCTGGGACCAGGAGGAGTGAGGACAAGGGATGTTCATGCTTTATCCAGGAAAATCCTAAAGTAACTCATAACTCATAACTCAAACAAACTTTCAAGAACTCCACTCAAGGTTGGAAGGTATCTTCATAGAATGAATGGAACAAAGAATCCATTGAGAAGCCAGTTTTTGAGATGACTCCCAGTGACCATTTTATCAAGTTAGCAGGCATTTATTAAACACTGAATATGTGCAAGGCAATGAAATAAGCAACAAGTTTACATTTTAATGAAAAAAAAAACAATGCATTAGAAGGGACTGAAAAATAAGAGGTAAGTTTGGAGCAGAGTTAAGAAAAGAGTGAAGGAGTGAGCATAGCTAGCATGAGCACTTCCTCAAAATGGAGATTCTAGAAGTGACTGCAACTGAAGGAGGGGGCTTCAGGGACCAATGGATCTTCCAGGGTCAGAAAGTTTCTGAGACATGGAGGAGAAGTCTAGAGAGTGAGGAACAGAGCCAAGAGAGTTGTGAAGGAATAAACATGGTGGACTTGGACATCTCCTCAAAATAAAGATTCTAGGAGGAACTCACCATTGATAGGAGGTAGAGGGCAGATCTCATAAATGTTAAAAATCACTGTGGTCACTACCATGGCTATCATCTTGGATGGAACAGTGCTCATCATCCTTTGAAATATTTAATTGCAAATCCAGTCACTTGGAGAATCAGGGAAGGGAAAGCCATTCCAAGGCTGTGCCCAACAGAGCCTTGAAGGACAGAATTGAGGCCAATGAATCCCATTGAAATTATTTTTTTGAAGTAACAAATTACAAATTTGAGATGGAACTGTCACAATTACTGTAAAATGTATCAAAAATGTAGGCCATACTGTATAATACTAAATCTCCCAGGGATAAAACTAGTTTTCCCAGTGAAGTAGGAGACTGGAAATTTTCTGGCAAATTTGTTGTAGCATAGATAGTCAATCTGGGTAATTAAATAATTTTTAAATGCTAGGTGCATACCTCAAAGAGATAAAGAAAGAAGAGATTTTATATGAACAAAAAAATTTAGAGCTCTTTTGGGAAACCAAAAAAATACAAAAAACACCTGGAAACTAAGGGGAGAGCCATTAATTGATCAATGGTTGAACAAATTTGAATGTAAGAGAGAGAGTATTATGATACCATAAGAAATGAGAGGGCAGCTAGGTGACATGGTAGGTAGAGTCATTCTGAATAGGGACAGTTAAGTGGCACAATGTATAGAATGCTGGGCCTGGAATCAGGAAAAATCTTCTTGAATTCAAATCTGGCCTCAGATGCTTACTAGCTGTGTGACCCTGGGCAAGTCACTTACTCCATTTGCCACAGTTTGTCATCTGTAAAATTAGTCAAACCACTCCAGGATCTTTGCCAAGAAAAATCCAAATGTGATCATGAAGACACAGACATGATGAAATGCCTGAAAAATAACAACAATAAGAAATGAGGAGAAAATGGTTTTGAAGAGACATGGAAAGGTATATGAACTGATCAGAATGAAGTGAGCAGAACCATAAGAATTATTAATACTATAAAATCAATTTTCTAAAACAATGAATTTTGAAAGACCCCTGATCAACTAAGTGATGAACTATGATTCCAGAGGTTCACAAAGAAGAATGCTGTCCACCTTATGATAGAGATAATGGAGTAATATGCAAAATAAAATTGCATTTTTGGATGTTACCAAAGGGGGACTGTTTGCTAGACTGTGCTTATTTTATACAGATATGCTATATTTCTTTTCCATAAATGGTAGTAGGAGTGCAGAGGTAAGAGAGAAACAAAAGACTTTGATTACTGAAAAAATAAAAGTTTAAAGAAAAGACTTAAGCCTAAATTTCAATTATGACATACAGGTCATACATCATGATATCTCAAATGTGGCAACATATAAACAAAGATGCTATTTGCAAAATGTGGCTAAAGGATATCATCTAGCAAAATGGATGGTCACATATCAAAAACACCGCGGTTCACAACCTTTGACTCAATTTTGACTATTTTTTCTCCCTCGCCCCCTGATTCATATATATTCAGTTGCAAGTCTTTTCCAATTCTCTTTCCACAACACCTAAATCTTTTCTCTCCTCTCCCCTCTCACTATCCTAGTTGAAACATTTACCACTTCTTGCTGAGACTATTAGAACTACATATTAATTGGTCTCATCTCCACTCTCTTCCCTTTCCAATCTTCCCTTAACAAATAATCTCCCTACACCACCAATCTGATATTGTCACTCTACTGATCAAAAAATATTCAGTAGCCCCCTGTTGCCTTATGAGACATGAAAAAAGAATAACATAGAATGGGGTTTTATGAATTGATATACACATCAATGGAGATACTTAGTAGAAGAGATCATAAATTTATTGATGTAACCAAGAACTTCTATTCTCAATTATCTAAGGTGGACATCTATATAGTGCAGATTCACTTGATAATTTTAAAGCTTCAACTTCAAAGAGATAACAGGATCATAGAGCTGGAAGGCAACTTGAAGGTCATCCACTTGAACCTTTCTTTTTATGGATGAGAAAACAAATTCCCAGAGAAGTTATGTAACATATCGAGGGTCATCTAGGTAATAAGAGTCAGAGGCAAGTTCACAGGTCAAAGATTCGAGCAACTAGAACTGGAAGGAAGAAGTTAGAGGATATATACCCAACCTCCACATTCTTAAATGTGGAAACGAAGGTACTTAGAGGTGACTTGCCTATGGTCACATAACCAGTAAGTATCTGATGCAGGATTTGAAACCAAATCTTCCTTACTACAAATCCAGAATTTTTTTTACCATACCATGCTGTCTTTCTTTGTGGCCTCAAATACAGCCAAAAAATGAAACTTGTAACATTCCACCTCTTCTTTGTATGCTTTATGGATCTTCTCAATAATTAAACTTTAAAGTACAATATAAATATCAGCTTTTATTACTATATCCAATTTCCATGAAGATGAAACTGAGGGCCAAAGAAGTAAATTACCCAGAGTTTACCTCTCCCTCTTTGCCTTTCTGTCTGTGACTCTATCCCTACACACACACACACACACACACACACACACACACACACACACACACACA
>NW_027186473.1:4323100-4339725 GCF_028583685.1 Petaurus breviceps papuanus
ACACACACACACACACACACACACACACACACACACACACACACACATCTCTGTCTGTCTTTCAGAAGTATATAAAAAACAGACACACCTCAAGTAGAATAGAATTCAAGTTGCCAGAAGGAAAAGAACTACTGTATTAATAGATAATTTCAATTATACTAACATCTGCTTAAAGTCAGGACAAGTAGAAAAGGGAGCAAGAGTTTTCCCTATCAAATTACAAAGCTCCTATGAAAAAAGTCAAGAAAAAAAATGGAATGGAATCCTTGGAATTATACTCTCTCTTCATCTGTGGAAAACTAACTGAAAGGAAAGTAGAGGGATCTTTTCTTAGTGAGAAGACTGAAGTAGGGATTTGGATCACTGATCGTAACAAAAAAGTCATTTTTTTTAGATTACCAGCAGTCATAAAATTAATACTCACAATTTATAATGGATTCAGACTGAGAGACAAAATAAACAATGGAGGAATATCATAAAGGCTGATTTTCAAGTTCTTCCTGAGCTCTTAATATTCCATGTACTTCTACTAAATAAAAGAACATATGGAAAGTGCTTTGTAAATCTTAAAGGGTATATTAATGTTAAATGTTGTTATGATTCTAGAATATCATTTTTTATCCCATTATTATGAAATCTCCATCACTTTCACACTTTTCTTGGACTTACATTAAAAATAGACCATCATTTTTTGGTTATCCACTCCCAGTCAGAATTGTTCTGAATGGCATTAACAAATGTTTCTGGCATATGCAGTTTTGTTCTTATCTAATCACAAGCCAGGTAATTTTTTTTACTTACTCTCCTCACTCCACATTTACTACTCACATTTTTCATCCCCCTATGCAATACCTCTAGGGTTCATTCATCACATTCAATTCTAAAGACCATATGGAATGAATAAGTGTGCATTAAGTAATTATGTTGAGTATTGCACTAGGCACTATACTATCCTAGAAATTCAGGAGGGTTACAAAGATAAATATGACAGTCATAGCAAAAATCATTACATCCTAATAGGAGAAATGACAGGAATGCAATAATTAGAATACAAGTGAAAAATTACATAAGAGAGTTAAAAAAAGGGCTTATCAAATTTACAAAGAGATGCCAGAGAATATTTCATGGAAAAGTTGGTCTTTTCCTGGTCTTGAACCTGAGGTTTGGATGGAAATTAAGGTGCGGAGAAATTGAAGGAAGATGAAACTAAAAGAGCAAAGATATGGAAACTGAGGTATCTTTGACATATTCACAAAACAGAGAAGAGTTCCCTTTACTTAGAACAGAGAAGCATACTGTACTGAAAAGAACATTAGACTCAATGTCAAGAGATGTCTATCTGGGTTAGAACCTTGCCTCTGGCACCTAATAATTTGTGTAACCTTGAACTTAACCTTTCTGGGCTTCAATTTCATCTCCAATAAAATAGAGGTAATGATAATAACTGATATTTCTATAATTCTTTAAAGTCTACAGAATGATTTACAAACATTGTTTCAGTGGAAGTTCTTCACAAACCTGTTTGGTATTTACTATAAGTATTACTGTCCCCCCTTTATATATGTTGGAAAACTGAGGCTCAAAGAGATAGATTTCTTCCCCAGAGTCCCACAGCTAGAAAGTGTTACAGTTATGATTCAAAACCAACTTGGTTTAAGACCAAGATTGTCAGGAGTCTTGTGAGGATCAAATATATGTCAATAACTTTATAAACATCCACAAACCATGTAAATGTCACGCAGAAAAATAGTGACACCTAAGACAAGTAGGGCCAGACTGACTTCTGCCTGTTCCCTCAGACTAACTTTTCCTTACGGTTCCTCCAATTATCCACTATGACTCATTCATTCCTTTTCCAATCTCTATCAATTAGTTTGTTCTAGCATATCTAAGACTCCTTCATCCCAACAACACTTATATTTAGTCCTTCTCTCCCTCCACCCCTTTACCACCAAACTCTTAGAAAGAATAGTCTACATTTGCTTTTTCCACCTCCTCACCACTGACTCATCTCTTTACAATCTGGCCTCCATATGTATGGATCCACCAAAATCTTTCCCTCAAGGCCATTAAGGTTATATTCAATAACCTTCTTCCCATCAGGCACCTTGACCAGTCTTGCAATTGGCATCATAAAACACCCTTCTTTCTTGAGCATTGATTTCACGATCCTCCTACATACTTTGTCTTCTTTGATGATTGCATATATGTGTGTGTGTGTGTGTGTGTGTGTGTGTATAAGACAACACCCAGCATAATGTTATAATGTCTATCAGAGAGCATCAACAATATTACAGTGATGGAATGTCCAGTAAGAACAATTAATTACATCAGCAAAGGACATTGACAATTCAAAAGTATTAGAAGGGTGAGTTGCCCTGGCCATGAATTTTCCCCAGCTGCACATACTTCCAGTATATGTGTTTCTGGCCACATGTTTCTCTACAAGAGTGTCTTCCAGTTGTGTTCCCTAATCACTCATGTCCTCTATTTCAGTGCTATCCCCACCTACACCAGTAAGAAATATATCCCATATATGGAGAGAGAGGATCCTGTCTTACCATTTAGTTTGTTACACTATTTGGCTAAATGTCTCTTACTTTGAAATTATATGTTCTTTGGTTGACTTATTAAAAGTGAAATCCTTTGTCATAGTGATGATTTTAACTACAATTTTGAGAAGATGCTGACTCACAAAGAAACTCAAATTTGTGTTATCTTTTTCTTTTTTGAGGGAAGGAGGGCTGAGGATACTGCTAATCCTGCCCTCTGGGGTCAAGAAGGATAAGTCACATACTTTTACCAAACAAAAACCTTTCAAACATTTGAATAGTTATACTTCCCCCAGAATCTTCTCTTCTCAAGCTAAGCATCCCCATTTGTTTTAGCCAGTCCTCATATAACATGATCTAGAAGCTCTTCACTATCCTAATTGTTCTTCTCTGAAAAATCTCTGGGTTTACAATGTCTTCCTAGGTGGGGAAGAGGGGGCAACGACCTACAATAAGGCACAAGGGAAGGAGGTAACAAGATGAGATCAGGAAACAACTAATACTCCGTTTTGGCTGGAACAAGAAAGGAATGTGAAATAAGTCCAAAAAGATATGTTGAAGCCAGATTGTGGAGGGCCCCAAGTGTCAAACAAAGGTGTTTATATTTTATCCTATGGGCAATAAGGAACCACTAAAAGAGAACTTAACTCCTCTTCTTAGCAACTTGCAATGGCTTCCCATTGCCTACTTCTGATCATGGCATTTAAGACCCTCCAAAATCAGCTTATCTCATACTATTCTCTTCAAAGTATTCTATGTTCCAGCTAAACTGAGTCATTCTCCCTTCTCTATTCCATTTTCAGTTTAGGAATGGAGGATCATCAGATGCAGAGTTAGAAGTATGCTGAAGGCAATTCAAACTAGCCAGAGAGCCCTAATTGTTAAATTTTCAGGATGCCCATTTACACATAGGAAATCAGAAATCACTACAAATAAGGGCTTGATTTATTGTCTGTGGATTTCTAGACTTAAACACATATGTTAAAAAAGCAGATTAAATTGAAAAACCAGATCACCTAATCCAGTACCCTCATTTCATACTTGATGGAGTTGAGGACCAGGAAAGTGACATTATTTATACCAAATCTTAGAGTTAATTAACAGAAGAACCAAGATTCAAACTTATATGTGTAAGTCCTAGGCTCTTTTCATTACAACACTCTGTCTGCACTTGCCCATTTTGCCTTAGCGCATACAGCTGCCATCTCTTTAGGTGGACAAAATCTCCCTTCTTTCAAGAAAGGCCTAATTCATATTTTTCTTATCAGCTTGACTTCTCCCTACCCAAATGAAAATCACCCCCTCCCTCCACAAATTTCTCATAGTACCTGCCTAGATAGGATAGGGATGGAGATTATAATTTCATCAATATACTTATGAATCTCTTTCTTCCACTACATAGGATCATAGAGCTAGAGCTGGAAGACACTTTAAAGATCATCTAGTCCAATCTCCTCATTTTAGAGAAGTAACTTAAAACCAAAGTAATGGAGTAACGTGCCCAAGATTGCATAGGTTGTAAATAGCAGAATATGGATTCAAACCCAGGACTTCGGATTCCATTCATGAGCCCTTTCCACTATGTGATCCTGTCTTCAGCACCTTAGCAATTTATAGAAATTGAAATTTATAATCTTTACCTAGACACCTTCCATAATTATCTCTGGATTTAGTCTTCTCCAGTTAGATCATAAGCTTCTTGAGGGAAAGGTCTGGGTTGAATTTTTTTCCTATACCTAGAAGAATGATAAGTGCATAAAATATGCTTAATAAACATGTGTTGAATTGAACTGAAAACGGCTGAGCTTGGAAAATAGGCCAGAAATATATTAATTAACTGAGAGAACAGGTGGGAATTAGGAGATGTGGGAATTATGAGAAAAGAGGTCATTATTAGGTGAAATATAAATTCTGGGGTGAGGAGACATGGGAGGCAAAAGTGATACTTGTCAAAAAGGGAAACCCCATGGGGCAGCCAGGTGGCTCAGCGAGTAAGAGCACTGGCTCCAGTGTCGGGATGACCTGGATCAAATCCGGGCTCAGATACTCAGCACCACACCCAGAAATAATAACTGGCTGTGTAACCTTGAGCAAGTTACTTAACCCTGATTGCTTAAAAAAAAAAGGGGGGGTGAACCCCTGACAAAGTTTTGGGAGCAGGGCAATTTTATGTATTGAGAAGGTTAAAGTATAGTTATTTCATTAGATAGCTGATAAAAACTGGTTTTCCCCTTTTCATTACAAAGAACAAATGAAAAATTCTTATAGAGTACATTTTTCACTGTTATTAGTCAGCTTAAAACTATTATTTATACAAAAATATATCTGAAAATAGAAAATATTGAAATCTGAAAGGAATATTTTACCAATTCCATATACTTATTATATATAACTCCATCACTACCAAAAGCATCACAGAATTTATTTCTAGAATTTGAGCTAAAATAAACTGATGAAATGAAGCAATAAAAATTTCATTGTATTTCAGGTTAAAAATAATTCATTAAATTAACATTTTTAAATTTGATTGGTGGGAGAGAAAGTTTATGTACAAGTTGATAATTTCACTAAGGAGCTAAAGAAATTAAAAATGCATTTCTTATTCAAACCCACTGAAAGCCTCATTAATTCTAACAATTTCTATGCTGCCTGTCACTATGGTACCATAACAAGCTGACAGAAATCAGTGGAGGAACATAAAAGGAAAAGATTCCCGGACCCCAAGCTCTGCTATAAGCCATGTCAATGCTTAGGGACTAAGAGAACCACCTCCCAGGTTATTCTATTCTGAAGTTAAAAGAAGATATGAAAAGAAAAGTCATTCTTGTCTTCTTAAAAAATTATAATCTGGAGAAATAAGCAAGTTTCTGAGGATAAGTTCTAGAATCTAGATCTGTGGAGAGTACTGTGATTCTAATGCAGGAAACACACTGTAAACCAATGAAAATGATCACCTTCATCTTTGATCAGATCAAATGATCTCCTAGAAGGCAGGGCAAAAAGACTGAATGAAATCTATGATATCCCTCTTAGGCAGGAAATATAATTCTGCCACATATCTTTGAGTGTCCTTGGCTTCCTTCCATGACAGGTTCAGACACATACCAATGATATACTCAGACTGGTCATGATGAATTTGTGCCTTGTTTTCTAAGTGACTTCATCTAAGAGCAATAAATATATTCTTTGTATTGGGAGAAATAGAACCACTTTTCTGGTTTCAAGTTCAAATAACAGAAATAATGCTAAATCCAGGTGACAGGTAGATGGAAATGGAAGAAAAGGAGAAAGGAAAGAAGGAATGGAGGATAGGGGGAGAGAAGGGAGTGAGGAAGGGAGAAAGTCAGTCAGTCACAACAACATCCCTCTTGGATCAGAGACTCCAAATGGGCAACAATGTGCAATAATACCTCTCAGATCAGACACTCAGGGCCAAGCAAATGAGCACCAAATTAGCAATACCTATGCAATTTGAAGAATATTTGTTCTATGAATATTACCCAGAGTGAAAATCAAAATTGGTCTCATTCTATTCAGAATATTCAATTTCAGTTGAATTCAATAAATATTCATTATGTTCCTATGTGCTTAAGGCACTACTATTAGATGTTGAGGGAGATATAAAGTTTGGATTGTCCAAGCTTTGTCCGCCTGGAGGTTTTATTTTGTTTGGTTCCCTTTTTGGTGAGGAGGTGGTAGATAAAAATAATTATGCTGCACAATAATTGAGTGGTAAAAACACTGTGTTGTGTGAGCTTCAAGGGGAAAGAAGATATCATCACCAGTTGTAATTAGGGAAGGCTTCATGGAGGGAGTAGCATTGGAAGTTGGTCTTTAATTCAATTTAAGTTGAATTAAGGAAGAATTTTTTTCAATTGTTTATTATATACTGGGCACTGTCCTGGTGTCTGCAAATGTCCTGATCTCCCAGTACTTAAATTCTAAAGGGAAGATATAAACATGCACATGAACAAGCTAGAAATGAAAGATAGAATGAAAATAAATTCAAAGGAATTTAGGCAAACAAAATAACTGGGGAGTTATAAAAGGTATCACTTGAGATGAGTCTTGAAAGAACTCAAGTTTTTTAAGAGGGAAAAGTGAGAAGGGTGGATACTCTAGGAATGGGGAATAGCCTGTACAAAGAAATCTAGCTGGAAAACTGAAGGCCACGTACAGAAAATATCAAGTTGACTGATTTGACTTGAATGTAGAGTGCTTTGAGAGAAACAATTAAGACTGTATAATTGGCCTAAAAAGATAGGCTGGAAGTAGCTGGAGAGGGAGCTAGATTTCTGAATGTCAAAAAGAGGAGCTTGAATATTATCCTAGAAATGAGAGGGAGCTTTATGTGCAAGGGAATGCTATAATCAAATATGTACTTTAGAGTATCTGCTAAGTGCATGAAAACTACATTGGAAATGGGAGAAACTGAAAACAAGAAGATGAATAAATCAGCAATTCAGGTGAGATATGATGAGGGCCTGAAAAAGGGGTTTTTGTGATGTGAATGGAGAGGATGATTGAAGGAATGATGAAATGACATGGATAAGATTCAGCATGTAATGGGATATGTGCATGGGAGAGAGGTAGAAAAAGAGTGAAAAGCCAAATATTATCCTAGGTTGTGAACCTGAATGCCTGATGGAATGATGTTACCACGAAAAAAATATCCTGTACTTAGGAGGACATGCTTAAAAGAAGAAAAGGAAATTCTGCATAAACAGAAGCAAAATTTCACCATTTTCCTACAATTTTAGGGAATTTATAAAAAAAAACATGGTTAAGGGCAGCTAGGTAGCATAGTGAATAGAGTACTGGCCCTGGAGTCAGGAGGACCTGAGTTCAAATCCAGCCTCAGACATTTAACACGAAAACTAGCCATGTAACCTTGGGCAAGTCACTTAACCCCGATTGCCCTCCAAAAATGAAAAAAAAATCATGGTTAAGGACTTGGCTTAACTTTTTGAATAATACTCTGTCTGTATGCCAACTTAAGAATGATAAAGGTCTGAAATTTGAGAGATGACCTGGCAAGACTTCCAAGCAAGGAAAGGAGAGGCTACATTGGATAAGCTTTGTTTCAAGAGACATCCAGGGGAATATCTCTTTCTGGATTTTAAAGAACTAGACATCATTAGTGACTCCTAGAAAAGACAAGATATCTGAGTTTGATGCTAGTCAAAGGTTCTCAAAGCTTGAAAAGACCTCAGTGGCCATCTACTTCTAACCTTTGTCTGACCAAGAATGCCCTTCACAACATTCCAAGCAAATGGAAATACAGCTAATCTAATTAACCCTTCCCATGTTAGGGAACTTGCTACTTTCTGAAGCAACCTATTTTTGATAACTCTGAGGAAGATTCTAACTATGATAAAGCTTTCTCTCCCATCAATCTTAGAGTTACTGTCTTTGTAATCTATATTGCTTCAAGATTGACTCCCTAAGGCCAAGCAGAAGAAATTTAATCTCCCTTTTCAGATATCAAATATTTTAAGACATCAATCAAGTGTTCTCAAAGTCTCTCCTCCAAACTAAAGTCACAATTCCTTCTCCTAATCCCCATATAGATATATGAAGATTCATTTTACTCTCCACTCTATTCAGTGTCCTAGCTTCCCTTTTCTATCTACTTGTCTATAGATGCCCTAAAATTTGATGTTAAAGAATGAGCAGTGATCCAGATGTAGCCTAGTCAGAGGTAGTATTACAGAACTATGAACTCCCTTCTTCTGGATATCAGGCTTCTCTAGTGCTATCAATGTATTAGATTCTCTATCATGTCACACAATTGACTAATACTGAGCTCACAGTCCATTATACTCCCTAGATCTATTTTATGGAAGCTATTGTCTAGCCATGACTCCACTTGACTGTCCTTGGGAATTGATTTTGGGAAGGTAAACAGAACTCTACATTTCTCCTTATTAAATTTCATATTATTCTCGTAAGATCATGCAAATCACAAAGCTTTCGTTTTCTGTAATGATCCATCTATGACAATGTTTGTCAAATACTGTAGTTTCAGCATCCCTCTACTCTTTATTCTTAAAAATTATTGAGGTCATTAATGAGCATTTGTTTACATTAGTTATATCTATTATATCTATTGATATTTACTAAATTAGAAATCAAAATTGATAAGAATTTTTAAAAGTTTGTGAATTTTAAAATAGAATGTTAATGTTAACATTTTGACAAAAATGACTATAATTTCTGAAGCAAAAAAAAACATTAACTGAGAAGAGATTATTTCAATAAAAAAAAACAATAAATCTCTTTGTATCTGAATTGTTTGGTAGTTCCAGTCATGTCCTATTCTTTGTGACTCATTTGTTTGGGTTTTTTTTTTTGCTCTTTTGCTTTTTGGAGGACAATTGGGGTTAAGTGACTTGCCCAGGGTCACACGACTAGTTTTTGTGTTAAGTGTCTGAGGCCAGATTTGAACTCAGGTCCTCCTGACTCCAGGGCCAGTGCTCTATTCACTGCACCACCTAGCCACTCTGAAACAATTCTTTTTTTTTTGCTTTTTTGGAGGGCAACTGGGGTTAAGTGACTTGCCCAAGGTTACATGGCTAGTTTTTGTGTTAAGTGTCTGAGGCTGGATTTGAATTCAGGTCCTCCTGACTCCAGCTTTGGTGCTCTACTCACTATGCCACCCAGCCACCCTATTTGGGGTTTTCTTGATAAAGATACTGAAGTCATTTGCTATTTCCTTTTCTAGCTCATTTTACAGATGAGGAACCAAGGCAAACAGGATTAAGAAAGTTGGATTCTCATATCTGCTTCTTCATTCAATCTGTTGTGACATACTATTTGGATTGAAGAATATGAAGAAAATAAAGCCTCACATAGATAAGTAGTTGAAAAGGAATACGTATTTTAATAGGCAAATAACATCTTAGTATCATTATGAAAGTAATTTTGACCTCACATAGGCTCTGAAACATTGACTCCAGGATCTGTGGCCCACACATTGAGAAGTGATGGTCTAAGGAATATTGTACTGTGGCTTGTTGTAGAATGATCTAGGAAGATAAATATTAGGCTGATGAACAAAAAGGATCATAGGTTCTATCTGCAACTTCATTGAAGGTAGTTTACTTCAGGGTATAAGGGTGGGAAGCCACCATGGATAGATAGGTTATTCTAGATCATAGTCCTTTAACTTTGGTAGACTTATGCTCCATCAAAGAGGTCATATAGCCTTACTCTGAAGGGGGAATCTGGGGACTAGCCACACACAAAAACAAGGCTATCTTCCAAGTCTGATGGACCTTGAGATCTGCATTAGCCATTTCCCCTCCACTTGCCACAAAAATACTGTTATATCATTTGAACATCGATAGACTGCCTGTTTGATAGTCAATTTTTTTTCTGTTGAACAATATACTGCATGATTCTCTTTTTTTTCAATGAAAATATAAAGACCAAACAGTAGTTATTTGATATGTCCCCTTGTGCTACTCTATCTTAGATATTTTTGTTCTAGGATTACTACTAAATTCCATCTTATTCAGATCAACCTTTTTTTGAACAGCAGGGTATAGTAGATGGAGTGCTGGACGTGGAGCCAGAGAGACCTGAGTTTGAATCCCTGCCTCAGACACTTGCTAAGTGGGTGACTTTGAGCAAAGTACCAAATTTCTCATCTGGAAAACAGGGATAATAATACCATCTATTTCATAGGATTGTTGTAAAGATCAAATGAGATATTATAGCTTTGTAAATCTTAAAGTGCTATCTAAAAAATTGCTATTATTTTTATTAACCTGTGGAGACCTTTTGAGATCCAAACTCTCATCCAATGCTAGATCTACCCCCACCAAACTTCATATAATCTGCAAATTAAAAAAAAAAACCTCCATCCAAGATTTTGACAAAAAATTGTTGGACATCAAATGGTTGAGAGGAGATCCCTATGTCACTCTACTAGACACCTCCCCACAATTACTCTTGGTTCACTGAAGACTGTTTGGGTCTAATAATCTTAAAAAATTAATTGAAATCCATTTGACTATACTAACATATCTCTCCTCATCCAATACCAGAAGATACACTGGAAAACATTTTGATGATATCTAAATACTCTATACCTTCAGCATTCTGTGATCTATTATCTAGTAACTGTCAAAAATAACAGTGAGGTTGGTCTGGCATGACCTTTTCTTGGAGAAGTCATGCTGCCTTTTGGCCATTACTCACTTATTCTTCCTCATAAGAACCTTTTCTGCTTAAGCCTTTAGAATTCCATTCTTGAAAGCAGTCCATCTCTCTTAGGTTAATACCCTGAATATATGTGACTACTGGATTCTATCTGTCCTTTCTCTTTGAAATTTCCTCTCCAAAAATCTAAATTGTAAATTAAACTGTCTCCTCTCTCTTCTATCACAAACTTTATTTTGGATTGGTCACTTGCCTTGAAGGTCCCTATTATTTTAGGATCTAAAAATCAAACAGTAGTTATTTGATGTGGCAACTATTTTCTCTTTGTTTACTGGAAGTAGATTAGCTGAAATGTACAGTTCACAAAACTGGCAAAAAATCAGGATATCAAATTACTCACATAGTTCTTTCTTCCATCCATTCAGTCTATAACATGTTCCTACAAGAACATTGCTTCTGTTTTCTTCTGATTCTTACCCAAATGTTTTTTATACCATGTTTCATGATAATGTTGTCAATTTTTTTTCAGTCATGTCCAACTCTTTGCAGCCCTATTAGGGGTTTTCTTGGTAAAGATATTGGAGTGGTTTATCATTTCCTTCTCCAGATCATTTTACAGATGAGGAACTGAGGCAAAGTTAAGTGACTTTCCCCAGGTCACATAGCTAGTAAGTGTCTGAGGCCAGATTTGAACTCTGAAAGATGAGTCTTGACTTGGGGCTGACACTACACACTGTGCCATCTAGCTGCTGTCATTCATGACAGTATATTCTAAATACACAATGTTATTTCACCACCTCCTTAATCTATTCTTTTTGAATAATAGCCTTCTAGAAACAAGTGCTAATCTTAAGTCCCATCACACCAAGCATCTGCATTAGGATCAACACACAACAACTTTGCATTAGGATCTGCTTATTACCAATACTTTGCAAAATTTTATATAAACATTTAGAACTAAAGATTTTATCACTCTCTCTCTCTTCTTGGATTTTTAGTTCCATGAATTACTGATCTTCTCTTCTGCTATTCTTCATCAAACACTGTACCTAACACTCTCTGTGTCAAGCTTGTCAGATTGACATGGCCAGTTTTGCACTTCTCCTCTTTTCATTAAACCCTTTGATTAGATTTGAAACACTCTGGGAAAATATGTTTTGGTCTTTGTTTTTACCAGCCCTTATTAAGTGCCCTCCTCCCTTTGTCAGTTTTTACCAGCCTTTATTAAGTACACCCCAGTCTTTGTCAATTATGACCAGTCCTTATTGAGTACACTCCAGTCTTTGTCAGGAGCCCATATTTTCTATTTCTTAAGAACATATGAAACCCATTTCCAGGCACAGCCTTCTCAGTCAGTTAATCTCTCTAAAGCCATCTTACTTTTTTATTGACCTGCAAGATATTGGATCAAATTCATTGACTTGGGTTCTAACTAACACTGTAGGCAAACATATTAGACAGCAATGCTTAATGCTATATATATTTTCACTGTCTTTTTATGCCAGATGTATGTAGAATAACTCATAGGCTTATGAATTATTCACCATCCTTACAAAAATATTTTAAAATATCAGTAAGGTCATGGTAAAAATGCTACAGAGTTGATTATGTGGCCCTGGGTGAGTTTACAGAGATCCTAAACTAGTAGATGAGATTAGACCCAGTCATATTAAAGTTGTTGTTACTACCCACAACCTTCTGGATTCCTAAAGTGCAAGTATATAATAAATTCACTTAGTCACTATTTTACACAGGCTGGCTTAAGTCTGCAAAGGTGAATTTGGAATTAAGGTTCTACTTCTTGAGATGAACAGATTGTTATATCAGATAGCCCTCAGAAAAGCCCCCCCCCTTTTTTTTTTACTGATGTCATCTTCAAGACTTGGGTCTCAAATGCAGCTGACCCAAATGATTTCCTAAATTCCCTTCTAAGTATAATAACTACAATATTAAAATTAGACCAGAGAAAACAGAAACTTCTAATAAGCCTTACTAAATAATCTTAAAGCATACTATCAATAATAAAAGCTAAAATTCTATAGCACTTTAAGGTTTGTAAAATGGTTTATGGATATCATGTCATCTGAGCCTCAAAAGAACCCTGTGAGTTTATGAGAAAACCAAGGCTAGGATTAGTAATGTGACTTACAAAGAGTCACACAGCTTGTAAATGTCTGAGTCAGTATTCAAACTCAGGTCTTCCTGAATATAAGACCAGGAGAATACCACTGAAATACCTAGCTTCATTAAAGACCACACTGAAATATAGGAGCTGACAAACACACAAAGAAAAATACTTCCTTCAGGTTGTTGATATATTATGACATTATCATGAAAGTGACCTAAAAACTGGTGCAGAGCTAATTTCCCATATTAGTAGCTGTCGTGTCCAATCAGTGGTATTACTGCAGAAATATGGTATTTCCAACAGACATCCCAGTCAGGTTCTTCTTCAGTTCCCTGAGTTACCTATGAATCATACTTCACTGGCAGATCAATGGCAGATCAAAATCTCCAACAGTAATGTTTTGGCATATATCTACCAATTAAAATAACACGCATATATGACTTCATAGTTATAAAGCACTCTACATCCATTATCTCATTTGATTTCCATAACCCTATGAGCTTATATAGTACACATCTCATTATCCCCATCATACCCATCCAAAATGGCATTCAGAAAAATAAAACATGAGTTTTGAAGAAGTCAAATAACTTACCAAAGGTCCCACTGCTGGTAAGCAACAGGGTCAGTATTGAACCTAGGTAACCTCATTTGAGTAATTTGATCTCTTTGATCCTCAGTTTCCTTATCTGCAAAATGAAGCCCTTGAATCTCTGAATCTATGATCTTATGATAAATATTGTCACCTATGACAAAAGCTTAGTCTTTCCATCAAATGACTCTGGTAGCCGGATAATTTTGGTAGGACTCCACATTAAAGTTGAGATTGGATGTATGGCCCACACTTTTTAAATGTCCTTCAAGTATGGTTTTAAACTACAGTATTTGCACTAAACTCAAGTTCATGGTAAATTTTCCTATGTTAAGGGTTGGCAGATATTCTTAGAGGTATACTTTTCCAAGTCATAATATAACTAGAATGACAGGCATGGGTCTAGAATGACTTGAAACACTTCCTTCAGACTAATTATAGAGAACCACATTAAGAAAATGCTCCTTTCTCCAAGAGTTGTTCATATTGTTATGAAATTTAATATTGGCTGATTATACTGATGCAGAAAATATAGGGTGTCTAGTTTTCATGCATCTTTGCATAAAATACAGTGAGAGCTGAGGTGTGACTATTTCGATGACTCAACAAAGACAAATTTTTGCATGAAATCAATCAAGTTACAGATCTCAGTTCTTACATTAGCTAAAAACATAGGAAAGGAAATTTATTTTCTTGATAATTAGGGAATTTTTATCTCTATCCTCCCTTCCCCCACCCAACAGAAACAGAAACATCATCATCATTCAGATTTGAATGTGAGCTTACTGATATTAATGATATCTCTGAGAATAAATGAGATAGAAAACCCTGATTTATGAATTCTATATGCAATCCATCCCTTGGTGGCAGCTGTTGTTACAGGCCTGACAGCTGTTAGTGGATCTAACTTTTTAATCATTCAGTAGGCATAGAGTCTTTGGTCAATAAAACCTCCATTTCCAATCTGCCTTTTGCATACTCATCCTTTCAGGCTCAGACCATATTCCATTTCTACCATGAAGCCTTCCCTGATTCCCACCCCCCCACAGCCAAATGTGATCCCTTTTGTTAACTCTTGTTAAGTTTCATGAACGTCTGCATTCAACTCTGTATTTCATTTAATTGGGTAAACATTTTATTTTTCCCTTAAGTAGATTGTGAGCTCCACAAGATCAGGGATTTTTTCTTAATTTTTTTTGTTTTTTTTTTCCCTCAGAATCTAGTATACTAGGTATTTACTAAATATTTGAATTGCTATTGTTTTCATCAGTTAAAGCCTCTGGTGTTTCTTGTCATAAGCCCCAGTGGAAGAATTGTAAGAATGTTTTACTATACACACCCAGCTGGGAATTGACCTACTTCTAACTTCAATGCCTCAAGCATCTGTGACTTTGTCAGTATAAAGGTGCCCTCCATTTGGCCAGGCTGTGACCTATCTGCATTTTAGTAGAAGGCCTTTGAGATCTGCCATGGTCAACGATTTCCTCAAGCTAGGGCCCACTTGATAATGTGACATCTCCAGATGGAGGTATTTTATTTCTAGAACAGCAGACGTGGTTAATTTCTCACTGAGCCAGTAGTCGACATCGCTCTACCGCAGTTGGACCTTTACCACACTGCTGTAAAGTTCCATGATACACACAAAAAAAAGTCAAGAACTTTTGGCTAGATACATGTAGAGAAGAGATGATGGTCAGATATAGTTCCCCAAAGACATTATTTTTTGGTAAATGGATATTTACCAAAATAGGTTTAGCCAATGGATTTTTTTTTTCCTAAAAAGAAGTAGAATGCTCCAACTGAAGTCAGATCCTTCACTGAAACATGACAGTGGTGAAATCTTTTGATCCCTTCTCAAAATAATGAGTTTTTTTAAAGCACAAAATAAAATTTGTAGGATTACAAAGGAAATAGTTAAATACACATCATATGCGATATAGAAAGATGGTTATCAGAGTATTTTAAAAAACTCATGAAGCTAGGTTAAGAGTTTGTGTTCTAAGCTATCAAGCAGAATTATAGCAGTAAAGTGGCAATAGAACAACCTGAACTTGGGAACCAGCATCAGAAGAATCAGACCCAAGTTCAAATTCTGACCCTGTCACCTACCAGCTATGGGACCTTTGACAAGTTCTTTGACTTCTTTGAAACCTGCATGTTTACAGTCTAGAAAAGGAGATTGGTTAAAAAGATAAGAACTCATAATAGTCTGTGTTAAGTACAAAATGAAAAGTAGGAACAAGAATTTACAGGAATCTAGAGGAAGGAGAAATCACCATGAAAGATATGTCTTAGGACAGTTCACAGAGGAAACAGGACTTGGGAAGTCATTCCAGGCAGAAGTTTGGGTAAAGGGTAAAGTTCTTGTTAGGAAGAATTGAAGTACAGGCCAAAAGATTCAACCATCATCTTCTCTTACATCTTCCTGTAGCTAAAGCATAGGATTTGAGGTAGACATTCCTTTTCGTTTCTGTCACCTTCAGAGTAATCAGCAATAAATCCAAGCATTTTAGTCAATAATAAATAGCTCTTTTCTTGTTTTCATTCTTTCTTGGTCTGTTTGTGTAGCTCCTATTTCCCTGCTTGCTGATATTCTTCTCTTTGCCTGTATTCCAGATTTCTAATGCATACTGTAAGGTTCCTTATGCTTATACTTCCCCCTTTTCTACCTTGAACCAATTCTTCCCTATCAAATGTCATAGCAGAAGGGGAAAAAAAGTTGTAGAGTTTGGTATTTGCTTTTTCTAATTGGGATATTCAGATCACTCCCACAAGAATGTATTTTAGAGGAATGGAAAGAAAAAGTCAACACCAAAATCAGAACCACTGATGTATAATTATAAATTTATAATGGGAAGGCAGCATTTGAGTGACTATTTCCTCCTTTCTTAATCTGCTACATCTAAAAATCCCCTTGAAATCCCAGAAAATCTCTGATTAATAAATGTTTTTCACACTACTAAAATATGAGTTCCAAAATCCATGAAACAAGATTTCTTTCCTGGATTAAATTTGTTTTTCAATGTATCCTCTGCCAATTAGGGTGTATTTTGAATAATTTTCTCAAATACTTTAAATAACTTAAATATTTACAATGCACCAGGCATTATAACAAATACTAGGAATACAAATATAAAGGAAGGAAGGAAGGAAGGAAGGAAGGAAGGAAGGAAGGAAGGAAGGAAGG
>NW_027186473.1:4339735-4376501 GCF_028583685.1 Petaurus breviceps papuanus
AGGAAGGAAGGAAGGAAGGAAGGAAGGAAGGAAGGAAGGAAGGAAGGGAATGAAACTACCCTCAAGTACTTTACATTCTAATAGAAGAAGAGAAGGTGTTAAAAGATAAAAAGGGTTCAGGAGGAACTGACCCATCAGGAAATTGTGGAGGAAAAAACTGAAGAGTCATGTACAGATCCCAGAGAGGACAAAAAAGAGAATATAGTCAGGATACTACAGCTAGTTCCAAGATTATTAAAAGGAAAAGGATGGTAAATGTAATAGTTGATACTGTTCTACTGATGGATGATAGAGCCAAGGTTGCAGAACCAATAAGGGAAAGGGGTGTGGGAGGGTGGGTACATATGGAGGGTGACTGACCAATCAGAGGAAGGGGCAATAGGAGGAGGGACCTTCCAAAGTTAGAAGGATGTCCAGGTGGAGTGATTGATATTCCAGGGTGAGAAAGTTGCTGATCATATTGAGAAAAGAAGTTCACGGAATCAGGAGCAGAGCTCAGAAAGGAAACAACACCATATCACCCCTTCTTTTGGCTTAGTTATAATGAAAATCCCACCTTGCATCAACAATATTGGAAGCTATCAAGAATAGATTTTAATATTTTCTGCAAAATATGTAGTCACTTTCTTATTCAGTAACAGAAAATAATGCAAGTGCTAGGGGTGCCATTTCCCCACAGAAGGGATATTAACACACAAATTTCTTTTTGTTTTTGTATTTAGTGAAAGAATTGATATATACCAATTCTCTCTTATTAACTATTGAGGCTTCTTCAATGCTCGCAGTTCTTGCAATATTATTGAATGCCATCATGAGCCATGGTATTCCTCAAACCCAGCCCACCCCCATTACAAGTATAGAAGTAGTTGCAAATGGTTCTTTCTTCAAATGATCTCTTCTCCAGAAACAGCTAAAAGAAGCTTGTGGAGCAATATCTAACTATAAAGGCAAACTAAAGTGAAGGGTTACCTAACTACTTGGGGCATTTAGGGTTAGCCACAAAATCTCCATAGTATTCAGGCAAAGGTCAAATTTTCCATCTAACTCAAGAGTGGGGTCTACAAACATTTTTAATATTTTGATAACTGTACTTTAATATAACTGATTTCTTTTGTAAACCAATGCATTTTATTTTATGCATTTAAAAACAGTATGCTGAGAAACGTTTACAAGGCTCCATTAGATTACCAATAGGATCCATGACACACAAAAAGTGTAAGACCCCTTGATCTAAATCATCCAGGATTCCCTTGATAATTATACAAATTTTCATTTTGCTCTGCTGTTTAGGCCTAACCTTAATGTTTATAGAATTTTATGTAAATGGGTATACAAAATAGATTTCCCCTTAGATCTTAGGATAAATTTGGCCCAAAGAGACATATTTCAACCAAAAAAAAACATTAAAAATCATAAAAAGTCATATTTTGAGTGGAGAATGGGCTATTGAGAAAGTCACTGTTGAAATAATTTCATATGATAGCAGGCTTATAACTGAAAAGGACAATAAACAGAAAAAAAGATGTTGACCAAAATGTGATTGAGAATATTAAAACATCCAAAATCATATAAAGTTTGATTTTTCTTATCTTAATGGGCATGTGGGAATATAGCTACTTAGCTCTTGGGGGGGAAATCTTAGTTTTAAATTTAACCAAACTTTGTATGTTTGCTAGTAAGAAATCATTTTAAGTTACATATACTTACAGAGACTTTAGATGAAGCAACCAAAATAAACATAATATCCTCTTTCATTCCCCAGTATCATTATGTAGGGTACATTTTCATCTTCAGGAAGAAGTTCACATTCAAAGAAGCTGACAAGCACAGGAAAAGTGGAAATTATTCTAGGATATCAGTGGGCATAGGTTCTCAGGAAAAGTGGCTTCTTGGAGTGATTATTAAAAAAAATTTAGATGTATTGCATTTCTTGGTGTCTGCTTTAATAAAGAATGATTCAGCATCAGAGTTGTTTTCATTGTCAAGTTAACAACTTGATTATAGAGCCAGTAAAAAGAAGACAAACCTTGTTTCTGTCACCTTCAGAATAACCAGCCATAAATCCAAGTATTTTTATTCAATAATAAATAGATCTCAGGAAATTCTTAACAAACTTTAGTGTCCCATTTTAAAACCTTAGTTTTCAAGAAAGTCTAAAGAAGTGTATGGTAAAAGGCCTAGAAATCTCCACTTATTCATGAATTAAAACTACATGAAGTAAATCTCAGTACAGTTTTGTTGCCTGATTATTATTCTAGCTGTGAGGTCAAGAAAAAGGTAGCTTTAGTTTATAATGTCCACAATGGATTATGGGAGAAATATGGTCTTCCAAATTTTTAGACTTTCTAACAATATTTTCTCTTTTTCATTTCTTTAATTTTCATGTGAAACAGAACCAAGGATCTATTTAAAGAAAATCTCATTGGCATTGGAAATTTACTCCAAATAAGCAAATATTATCTAAGTTTAATCTATTTGCAGTGGAATTCTTTCTTATGTCTGTCCCTCTGCCTCCATTCAAAGCAGTTGTCATTTGAAGGAAATGTACTAAAGTCTCTCAAAGGATTGTACTGAATGTAATCATAATTATAATAATCATCATTATTATGGCAAGAATTTATATAGTGCTTTAAAGTGAGCAAAGTGCTTTCCATATGTTATTTTATTTGTTCCTTATCAAAAGACTGTGAAGTAGATGCTATTATTATCTCCTTATTCTCCCCATGCAGAATTTATTTCTAGAAGTTAAGAAAACTGAGAGGGGGTTCAATTTTTAGAGTACTAGATAATAAAAACTGAAATTAAAATTTTGCCTCAATTTCTAGCTCTGTGACCCTAGAAAAGTCATGTAACCTCAGTTTATTCACCAGGAAAATGAGGAGTTTGGACTTGATGAGCTCAAAGTTCCTTTCCAATTCTAAACCTATGATCCTATGAAAAAAATGGATTATTTTGCTCTGACCACTAGAGTACTCTTTAGTATAGGAATCAACATTTTACTATCTCTAAACACTTAATACCTATCTTACTCACTAAGAAGAATTTATTCACAAAGTTTTGTTTTCTTTCTCTCTCTTTTTATTTTCCTCAGCAAAAGTAGTAGAAACCCTTTATAGTCATGGTGTTAAGAAACAAGGGAAATCATAGAAGAAAACTACATTTCCATATTTACTAGCTAAAGTCATTTTATTTTTAACATGGCTATGAGTCACTATAGGTTCCCAGATAATAAGGATTCAGGTAACTTTCCTATGGGTGAAATAAAAGGAGTCTGTAGCTGGAAAATGTGATAGGCAGGGAGGAGGTCAAAGCAACAGGAAGTGGGGGAAGTGGCACACAGCTATAGTCTGATGATGTGAAGCATGAATTCAATATTTGAGGAAGTTGAGAGCATCTTTAAGTCAGAGAATGACATGGCAAGGAAAAAGTGGGTGGCAGGAAAAATATAGACAGCAAAAGAAATGGTGGTCCACTGGCAAAAACGTGGGATGAAAGGCAAAGCAGATGAAGAAATCAGTGAATGGGACAAAGGAGACAGGAAAGAGAAGAAAAAGAGGAAGGCAAAGGAAGTGGAGAAAAATTTTACTTAATAGTCACACTCTAACAGTCAGTTTTTCTATTCTGAAAATATCATGGGACCATGTATACCACAACATTTGCACAAGTAAATCTGATATAATATGTTGATTCTATATATAGTTTTGCTATTTCAGGGATATTTTGCTCAAATTCTGGGAAAAAACAAGTAGATGAAAATATAAATTGATGTGAAGTTTAATGGATAATCCTTAGAGATGGACAAACACTAGAGATGGCCAATGAAGTGAGCAGAGAATTTGGTAAATGTACAGTGATTTTATTGGTCTCAAGCGTCTCCCTTAGAGACTTATCTTTTCCACACCAACATTTTTTCTAATGATGCCACATGGCTATGAATCACAGAGTCCCACAGTCTCTAAAGAATTATAATGGTTGGTCATCCAAAAGGCAATGGAGAGAATCATGGTACACATAAATAGACTGCAGCATATTACCAACAAGGACTTTCAAATCAAAAACAGAATAAAATATGTTATCAAAGAGGTCTATGATGGAAAAAGGTGAGTAGTTACATAGCAATATCACAAGATGACCAATGCACAGTCCATGTGTTTCACTCATACCAATGAAATATTATGAAATTTAGAGGAAAGATACTCGAAAATTGAGTAGAAAATGAAAAATATTGTATCATTTGAGTGGATTGTCTACAGAGGATTTGCAAGGGGACATGAAAAAAATCACACAAGATGAAAATGGATGGATTTGGAGTAGTGCCCATATTGACAAGATTACAGAGTCATTAGAGTATGAAAATATAAGTATATGTACAACAACATTTGGGAGAAAATAAGTTCTGATTTTGTCCCATAGTCAAATAATAGGAGAATTAGGATAACCCAATGTCAGTCACCCAGTCAAAAATAATTTATTAAATACTTACTATGTTCCAGGCACTGTGCTAAGCACTAGAGATATAAAGAAATGCAAAATTATGAGTCCTGACTTTAAGGATCATACATTCTAATTGGTACAATAACATGCAAATAGCTAGGTAAATATGAGATATATACAGAGTATATGGAAGCAAACTGAAAGGGGGGACCATTCTAGCAGCCTGGGAGACCAGAAAAGGCCTCCTACAGAAGGTCAGCCTTAAGGAGAAATAGAGCTAGTTTCACAATTAGGAAGTCTGGGACTCAAGTTTCACCTCTAACACATATTGTTTATTGTAGCCCTGGCAAATCACTTAACTTTTCATTACCTGCAACCAACTCTTTAAGACTATAAATTGCAGAGATGGTGGCAATCTTCATGGATAGTAGGAAACTTCTTCACTGCAACTGCCCTAGAGCAGTGAAATTAAAGCTGTTATCTCCACTTTCACCCTCCAAAAAAAGTTATGAAAATCCAATTCAGCTAAAAAAAAATGATTAAGTATATACTATGTGTAAGGCACTGTGCTGATGTGCTAGTCACTAGAGATATAAAAGGTGAAATGAGATCGTTCCTGCCCTCAAGGAGCTTATATTCTATTGGGGAATGTAGCATAAACACAGTTAAGAAAATATCAGGTACTTTGGGGAGTAAGAAGATATCAACACCTAGACAAATAAGGAGGGGCTTCATTGGAAAGTGCAATATGGACTAAGAACTGAAGTAAGCTAAGAGGTGGAGGCCATCATAGGGGCAGATTTTGCGAAGGTCTGGAGATGAGAGATAGAATGTTAAGTTCAGGGACCAGTTTCACTGGAGCATAGAATATATGAATTGTAGCAAAACAAAGTAAGGATCAATAAGCAGAATGAAATCAAATGGTTAGGAGCTTGAAATTCTAGACTGAAAAGTAAGCATTCTAAACCAGAGACAAAAGGAAACCACTAAATTCTTCTTAGCAGGAGAATGATACAGGCCTGTACCTTAGGAAAATAATTTTGGCATCTATGTTGAGAATGAAGGGGGGGGGCGGTGAGGAAGTGAGGCCAGTAGAAGTCTCAATGAGGAGGTTATTGCAAGGGTCTAAGGAAGAGGTAATGAGCGTCATTAGTATAGAGTGATTGTCTGAGAGAAGAGTATAGATTCAGGAGATATCATGAAAACAGAGTTAATAAGGCCTTACAATAAATTGAATATGAGGAGCAAAGCAGATGAAATAGTCAAGAACAATTTCAAGATCACAAACCAAGATGACTGCTAAAACTTGATAGTGCCCTTGACAGAAACTGGGAGGAGGAAATTATTTGGAGAGGAAATAATAGACAATAACTTCCCTTTTGGACCTACTGAGAATGAGCTTCCAATTGAATAAGATGGAGCTGTCCAGCAGGCACATGGCAATCAATGAGAGTTCAGAGATTAGGATTGAATTAAATCCTAATATGATCATAGATTTAGATCTGGAAGGAAACTTAGAAGACCACTGAGTCCAATCCCTCATTTTAAGGATGAGGAAACTGAGGCCTAGAATGATTCAGTGATTTGCCCAACAACTAAATGTATAAGGACAAGTTTGAACCTAGGCCCTTTCTGACTGTAAATCCAGTGTTCTATCCACCACATCAAAAAATTTATAAGTCACTTATATAGGGATACCAGTGGTCATTAAAAAAGAAGAGGGACCATTACAAAGAAGATAGATTCTTGGGGGGACATATATTTTTAGAAAGAGAAATGATTATTCATCTAGTGATACCAGAAAGGCATGAACCATATGAAATAGAAGAACTATCATTAGGTAATAGCAATGACATATATGATGTAGCTCAAACCTTACATTTAATAATGATGAAAATTATTGTGTCTTCTTTCCAAGAGGAGAAAGACAGCCCCCACCAGTGGAAAATTATATCTATTTTATGTTCCTTGTACATTATTATATTTAACTGTAGCTTTGTGGATGCTCCTAAAACAATGATGTTCATGTAGCACCAGAACACATTAAATATTTTAAGATTTCTTTGTTTCAATTATTATTTTGGTTGAATTCTATTGACAAAACAAGATATTCTAAGAAACAAATTTACATAACTTAAAATTAATTTTAAAAATATTTAAACTAAGTCAGCAAGTAGATCTCTGTAGAATGATTATGCATTTCCATTTAACTTCAATAAACATAACTATTCACAGAATTTCTTTTTTTTTTTTTGCTTTTTGAAGGGTGATTGGGATTAAGTGACTTGTCCAAGGTCACATGGCTAGTTTTTTGTGTCAAGTGTCTGAGGCTGGATTTGAACTCGGGTCCTCCTGTCTCCAGGGCCAGTGCTCTATTCACTGCACCACCTAGCGCCCCAGAATGGCAATGTTTTAAAGGAGTCCCCCAGGGCCATGGTTGATATTTAATGTAATACCTTAAGGAAATTCAATCAAAACCATCTCTCATTAAGAACCTCCCTTCTATGTCATCACTGACACCTGGTCAGTGATGGTCAAGTTTCTGCTTAAAGTGAAGGGGAACACATCCTGTTTTGGGGCAGTTCTAGTTATTAGAAATTTTGCCTTCCATCTAGTCAAAATAAACCTTTTTGCAATCTCCCCCATTTCTGTTCTTTGTTTTCCCCCCCCCCCCTTGAATCTCAGCAAGACACATCTTATCCCTATTCTACATAAATCTTTCAAACATTTGAAGATGGCTTCTGTCTCCCCAAGTTTCCTCTTCTCTAAATTCTAACCTTACACAACTGAGGGATATCTTAGTATTTGAAAAAATAACTTACAAAACTGCTACAATATGTTGCCTGTCTTAGAATAGCTTAATATCAGTATATTAGACATTTAAAGGGATCTTCCATCCCAGGTTTAGACAACTGAATGACTCAGTAACCATGAGTATCAGTTAACAAGATTATCATGTAGGTAAAGTTTTTCTCTAGAGTCCCTTCATTCCTTTTGGTACCCTCTCCCTAGGTACACAGAACCATTCTGCCATTATTCTGAGCATTATTAAAGGGGCCATTGCCCTCATATCTCACTTTTCCAAAACTTAGCTCTCCTTTGTCCCATTCAGAGTCTTTTAATTTTCAAATTGACAAAGAGGGGAAAAAAACTTTAATCAGATCAAATGATTCCTGCTAATGTCTTAGCCAATAGGTATTATTCCTCCTGATAACTAAAACATCAGCACAGTTAAAAGAGATAAATCTATCACAGGTCATGAGGGAATGGAGATGAAGGTAATGGTGTAAATTTCATATGCCTTGTCAAATGAAAGATGTTTAGTAAGATGAACTTTTCAGTAACCTTCAAATCACAGTAGGTGATCATTTCAAGTCAAATTCATCTATTCAGTGATCCAGCTTAGTAAGTTGAATTGTCTTCAAACCCTTGATCAACTCCTTTAGGTGTGTTAGGTGGGTAGGAAAGTACATTAAGCATTCCTGTCCATGAGACTATTTGGCATACTGAATCAATAACACATGTACAATCCCATGGTTTTCCCCTGACATGTACGGATCATTTAATATTGTTTAGCATACAATTGTTTAATATTTCATATTAACGTTGATTAACTATTAATTATTTTATTTGGCATAATTTAGTGTATTATTTTTATATCATCAATTTTTTATTTCATACAGAAAATAAATGGAATCTAGAAAACAAGACCCTTAAGAGACAGGTATAAGTAATGTTTACAACTGAAGAACAGGAAGAATGGTTGGAGAGAAAATCAGTAGCCGCAATTCATCAGCCTATAGGAATATCAGTCATCACACCTTACTAATAAACATCTAGGAACAAGGTAGTGAGGCATCAAAACAAGATTAGAAACTTAATCTAAAAGGGAATTCATGCTAAGAGTAGGATGTTGAAATCAATTTCAGAAGAAGAATTTATGGATTTTAGAGGTCTAGCCTTCTGACAATGTCACAATGGATTTCAAAACTGAGAGGACTAAGATTCCAGTCTTAGGGAGAGCAGATAAATATACCATGAATGTTAGAGGTAACCTTTCCAGTATTTCTTGGAAATTTGCTTCAGTCAAAATAACCAGGACAAAGGGGATGCTTCGAAGGCAAGAGAGCATTTAGAGAACAAGTATCAAAATCTCTAGAAAAATTTAAGAGTCATGGTAAGTCAAAGCAAACATCAGGATGAACTGGAGGAAAAAGCTGGTAGGCTAGATTGGGAAAGACATTTTTTTTTTGTCTAAAAAATAAGACATCCAGCTTTCTGAATGTCCATGAAAAAGGCTATGATAAGGTGTATAAGGTAAGGGAAGTTTGTTAAAGGCCTAAAACCCAAGAGAACTAATGACTGGGAAATCGAAGACAAGGTCTTTGTTATAGTCACATATACTTATATGATGCAGGGAATTACTTTCCAAAATCATTGGCATCCCAATCCTTATTATTGGTTTACATGAGTTGGCATGTCTCCTTTAGAATCTGCCCATTTTGGATCTGGTTCAGGGAGTAGCATTGTTTTATTTATTTATACTTTTCCAGAACTTGGGTGATAATGAAAACCTCTGAAGCCAGTTATCCAGGTGAACTCGCCCTATAAATAACGTTTCCCTTTCTACCATCTCCAAAATTGAATTATGGACCATAAGCCATTTTAGTCCCAGTCTCCTCAAGAGGTTCTCCCCATGACTAGAGCTGACAAAGAAGTGTGGAGTACATGAACTATCGTGACCCTGAATCATATTAGATCCAAATGGACCCAATGAGTTCATCTAGTCTAACCTCTTCATTTTATAGGCATGGACATTGAGGGCCAAAGAAATTAAATAATTTTTCTCAACATCACAAAGCAAACAAATGGAAACAAAGCAGATCACTTGTGATTTAGGGAATGGTCAAAAAAATTTATGGCACACCATTACAATAGAATATTAATAAGCTATGTGAAAAACTAATGCAATGAGTATAGGGAAGCATGAGACTAATATTAACTGATGTAAAGAAAAGCAACAAAAACCAGGCAAACAATATGTATAACATCTACAACAGCTAAAACTGAATGTTATAAAATTATGATTAACAAGGTTGACCCCCACATAAGAAAAAGACATGAGAAATTAATTCTCTCACCTTATTTCAGAGGTGGGGTCTATGAATGTGAAACACTGTATATCATATTAGACTTTTAAAAGTATTGGTTGATTTTGCTGAATAATTTCCCCCTTCTTTGTATTTTTCGTTATAAGGGAGTAATTATGATGGGAAATTTAGGGGGTGGGGGAAATGGAAATATGGTGAGAAATGTAGATATTATAAAAGCAAATGAACTTTTAAATCATTTTACTAAAGAAAAAAACAGTCACCAAGTTATTAAATGGCAGAGCAAGAAGTAGAACCTTTCCTCTCTGGGTAACTTGATGTTTAGTTTAGAGAATTTATACTTTTTGTGTCTTTATTTGAGGTGATAACCAATTAACACTCACATTTTCACCCAGTTGGATATTAATGATACTGGAATGGGGATGACAATGATAAAGTCCTGCTCAGGCCCAGAGAAGAGTTCTAATTTTACCAAAATACCTGTCTTAAACATTGCAATATAGCTTGTATTATGACATAGCAGAACAACTGAATTTTTTCTATTTTTATTGTACTCCAAAAATATCACTAAAAGATGATCATACCATAAACCTAAATATATCAGATTATCAGGAAAAGTGTGGACAAAGGAGCATCTTCATCTCTTCCTTCAAAGTGAGAACACTAATCTAAGCTACCTTGACAAAAAAAAAAAAACTACAGTAAAATGAATTCCTACTCTGGCTGGCAATGTTCCCATAATAAAATGTGTAGCAGATGGCCATGTGGCTAAAATAAGAAGGAATTCTTCTTTTCACTCTGGAAAATTTTTTTGTACTATAGTTTTGTTAAGGGTGGTGAAATGTCTAATATAATAATAATAATAATAGCTTATATTTTGATAGCACTTTATATAGTGCTTTCATATCATGACTACTGGAATTACAAATACAAGGATAACTAAAGAACAGTGTAACAAAAGGATGCTATAGAAAATTAACTGAAATTATTTCCAAAAGTTATAAAGGAACAGGAAATCACTTGTGAGGGCCTTAAAACAGTCATTCCTATCATGTGGGTTTCCCTGGGGAACTATAGAATTAATGCAAGTGGTCTATGAATCTATATGCACACCAAGAACTATCTTGGTCTTTATTTAGCTTCAATAAAATATGCAGCATTACTTAGAATAATAAAAAAAACACATTAAATAAATATTTTGTCACACATTAGCACAATGTAATTTTTCAAAGGTATGCTGCTGTTGTTGGGAGTAATAAAATGCAAATTGATCTAAAATAATGTCATAGTAGCTTTTTGTTGTGTGCTCTCTCTATTAGTGGACACTAGTGCCTCCATTGTTATGTGGGGTTCTTCCAAAAATTTTGAGGTTCAAAATAGGGCTTTCACATTTAAAAAAGTTTAGAAACTACTGTCTTAAATAACAATATATTTCTTTTTTAAAAAAGAATTACAAAAGGAATTTGCTACCTGACCTAGAAATCAATATTAAAGTGAACCTGAGAAAAATTAATCTCTAAAATTCTAAAATTAATATTCTAAAATTGATACCAAGAATTTAATTAAATAATATGGCATACAGAGGGAGAGAATGCACGGTATAGTAAAGAACTGACCCCAAAGCAAGGAAGGTCTAAGTTCAAGTCCCATATTTAATACCCTGAGCAAGTCCCTTAACCACTCTTTTCCCAGGCTATTTTCCAAAAGTATATATTGTAGAATAAGTGCCCATCTGCCTTAAGAGGAAGAGCTCTGCTGAGAGTTCCTTAGAACAGGGAAATCACAAGTCTGATTAAACACACACACACACACACACAAATATATAATGCAAACTGATCATATAAAACAAAGTTCAGGATACACAATTAATTTAATAAGTAATATGAAGAGACTGGGACTTTTTTTAAAGTCATCATGGAGAAAGGAAGAAATATATGCAAAAGCATTTTAATCAATTACCAAATATGCAAACTTTTATTTTAGAAGGGTCAGAGAGACTTTTTTCCTAC
The DNA here is from genome assembly GCF_028583685.1 of Petaurus breviceps papuanus. NCBI lineage: Eukaryota > Metazoa > Chordata > Mammalia > Diprotodontia > Petauridae > Petaurus > Petaurus breviceps. Next base: position 4,351,290 of record NW_027186473.1, read on the forward strand.
AGTATTTTACAATGATAATTGATATTCATAATGATGGCTCTGAGGCATGGCAAGATCTTAAAGTGACTTCTGAATTATTTAAGAAAGATTAAATTATATTCATAGAATCATAGGAGAGACCTTAGAGGTCATCTTTCTAAAGCATAAATTCCCTAGATACATGACATAATGATTTTCTACTTATGTATTTCCACAATATCTCCAATAAGGGTCATCAAACCTCTGCTTCAACACTTTCAAACATTTATTTTCAGATGTCAGAAATTCATCGTAAATCAAGTCACTAAATATGACTCTGTAAATGCTGGAGACACAGAAAATAAGTATCAAGAGATCCCCTTAAAACTTGCAATGTGTCAGTTATGAGAATATTGGAGTTTCTACTGCTTTTTTTACATTTCTCAAAACAAGATTATCTATTATTAATCCTGGGAAATCATAAATAGGAAAGTGAATTCACTTATAGATTCAATATTTTATATTTCCTGTATCCTATGGCAACAGAAATTAAGATTGCAGATATCAGTAAGATGTAGCATACTGCTAACAAGATGCCATGAGGAGCAGAGCATAAAATACAACATGGAAAGTAGGGGAAACTAAAATAGTAGGAGGGCAGTTCAAATTTAAAAGTGTGGGATGAATACCCTGATTGCTGATATCAACACAGATATAGAAGAGCCAAAGATGACCTCAGACAAGGAATAGATCCTCCTTAGAGATTAGCAAAAAAAGAATTACACAGGAAGAGAAGGTACAAATAGCTTGTGATCCATACCAATAAAGGGAGCTTCCCTAGAAATGAGATAACATCCATCAAAGGATCAAAATGTTTTGGCATTTGTTAATCCCTGCATGGTATATAAAACTACTTTCTATGAGAATGGCAGTTCTTCTGATCACCCTTCCCGATTGTGGATAAATAGAAGTTTATTGGAATTTATTTTCTTATTGGTAACTTCCTTCAAAATAAGAAATAAATGTACATGTTACAGATTTTTTGAAATAGACATGCTGGAAAAGCTATAACGACTAGCACAATAATAAATTCCACTCAGATATCCAACAATTTCTCCCTTGACACTGAATATCACTATACTAGATATATTTGAAGGGAGAAGAATAGTTTTAGAATTCTCCCCATTAGTTATTCCTGATCAAGTCTCAGAGCAATAACTGAAAAGAGAGGCTCCAGTGACTAATTTTTTCACCATCATTTCTCCTCAGAGGATTTCAGGTTTGTCTCAAATAAGCAACTACAGCTTACTCAGGCTTAGATAGTTAAGGCAGTTATGGGGCCAAAACAGATCATTAGCCATTTTAATTATTCTTCATTTCAAGCCAGGAATTTCTTAGAATGGCAATAAAACAAAAGAGTTATAACATTAAAATTAAGTAAAAAAAAGTTTTCTTCTTAATTAACCTGGCATAATGAATAAACATTCACAATTATATGCATGTATTGCCTGCATATAATTTGGAAAGGATAAGGATGCATCTCACTTTCTTTCTCTCCACTTCAAGTCACCCAAACACATCCTTTTAAACCTTTGTACCTCACCTAGGATTTTGTTTTGCACTTTTACAATTAAACTTTCATGTAATTTGTTATACCTTTAGTTTTATGCTGTAATATCAAAGTTATATATTCATACTATGTCCTCTCGCACCAGACTTTAAGCCCAATGGAGTCTGGGATAGAGTCTTATCTATTAAAGTCTGACTTAAATTTTACATATTTCTCACCACCTAGTATTATTCTTCATATCATAAATGCTTAATAAATATTTGTTAAATTGAAATACTTCTTAAGTTCTCTAGGTCATTTCCTCAGTTTTCAAATGAAGGAGTTGGAATAAATGATCTTTCAAGGCATTTATGATTTTCTACTTACATGCAAATCAACTTATAGATCAAGTAACAAAATCTGACAGCTGACATTTTATGGAATCATTTCATGATAACTGACAACTACAACACAGATCTCATTTTCATCCTTAATATTATCTCTTACCTGAAAACAAAACAAAAATCTATCTCCCATCCAATCAAAGAATTACTTTTGTGACCTTTAGCAGCAAACCTCTTATCACCAAATATGAACTGGCTGTCAATCAGTAGAATAGTCATGCATTTCACTCTCGTCATCTTGATATTGCTATCTGGTTTTATAGAGAATTAGAAAATGAAGACTTCAAGTAACTGCAGAATACAAGACATAGGAAGAATACCCCAACAATCAATTTCTTTACATTTATATATGCTTCTTTTTGTGCGCAATATGTAAATGCCTGTGTAGTACTTGGGCTATTTATTTGTTCTCCATCTTCCCTCTATAATACATGTACATGATGCTCACTCTTTAGTCAATGGCAATTCTGCTGTTAGTGTGCAAATGCTTTATGAAGTTAAGGCTTATTATCACAAATGCACTAAACTAAAAAATACCGACAAATTTTCTTAATGTGTTGGAAAACGTTACAAGATTTTTGAACAGCTCTTTCAAGCATGATTTACTGCAATTATAGTACCTAGCAAATGGAATTAATTTGCTTGTGGTTGCATAGCAGTTGTAGCATAATGGATTACAGTTAAATCTGCATTAAAAAAAAGCAGAGACTAAAACATGCTTCGTTATATGTAGTCCCTTTCTTGTTTGGACACAAAGGACCTGTTTCACAGCCATGTTCCTTGAGGGAAATCACTGCTAGAGAGTGAAATATTTGTCCTTTGGTTCAGAAAATGCAATTCAGAAAGAGAAAGCTATCATAGAAAAACCATGGCACAATTTTAACATGATAAATGGATTTTGAATTTAGACAGATCTTTGATTTATGCAAGTCTTTTGAGGAGTTTGAAATTCTTTTTCAAAGAATTTTCATCTGACCCAATTTTATTTTTAAAAATAAATATAGGTCATCTGTCATGGTGGGCTCTGGAAGGTGGGTTCACCACAGAATTAATCTTGTTCTTTAATGTTTAAGTTAGTCTCTGATTGTAAATTTAGCAAACCAAGTTTTTAAGGTTACTTAGATGCCCTACATCAGTCATGTAACTGAACGGTGGCTAAGTGAATTAGTATGCCCTCTTTAACACATTTTAATGTGGGTATGGGGGAACTAGATTCATTATTCCATTTATTGCAAAAAGACAGAAAGGCAAAGTCATAAGCTGATGCATAGAGTGGCAAAATAGAGATATAAATAGGTAAAATTATTTATCTAAGGTCATACTAAGGATTGATGAAAGGATGACTAGAATACATCTCTCCTAATAGCAATTCCTATTTCAGTATTCTGTAATTGTACCACATTATTTCTATGTTGTGTCCTATCACCAAAAAAGTACCTAATGACATTCAGATTCTATCTTTACATTATTAATGGTATCAACAAAATACTAACACATTCAGCCATAGGAGAAGACTAAGCCAAGGAATGTGAAAACAAAGTAATGGTAATTTCCAACTAACTGTAAAAACAATAACTAATTCCTGGTCTGAATCTGGACTTCTAAATAATGTAACTAAGTAATGTAAATCCCTAAATACACATCCACATACACACACTTAACTTAACCTGGCCAGAATTATAGAGCTAGACTAGACAGAGTTGAAATCTAAGTAAATCTGAGTATAATAAAGAAATTTAGTTTGGGCACAGCCCGGAGAAATAGTGTTAGACTTTATTAACCAGGAGTTAACATCAAAATATGGTGTTCAATTTTATCAATTAAAGAACTTTTTAAGGATAGGAAGAGTTGTCAAGTAGAAGTGATTTAAGTCATTTATACCCAGAGTCTGTAAGAATTCGTTACCAAAACTTCTGACAAAATCGCGATCTCAACCTCAGATTGCTCAATTCTGTTTACACAGCTAAAAAATGCCTATCATGGCCAAGTCCTAGTTCAAACCTATTTATCTAGCAACAGCTTTGTAATAAAGGGTTATAAAAATAAGGATGTATAAATATATGTGTGATATATACACAATTTGTATGTATATATCACTGATAAAATAGTGTTAGAATTTTCTAATTTCATTACTTTAGAGAATAGCAAGATGACATGTCAACTTATCCTCCCTCACTCCTAAATCAAACTGTGCTCATGAGACAAGGTAGTAACTTAAGTCTTCTATAGTAAAGCTCCTTATTTCCAGATTTTTCCTGCTTAAATAGCATGCTTTTTCTTCCTCCCCCAAGAGTTAATCAATAATCTTTACTGAACACACATTCTGAGATGCTACATCATCATTGTGCACCTCTGTAGTTAAAGACAGCTAGATATGTCAGTTCTTGCCATAGGATCTAACAACTTATGACTTGTCTCACAGATTTTTAACATCATCTTTTATACCACCTAAAAATGCCTCAATAGTGATTAGAAAATTGGTATATTTTCACCTTTTCAGCAATACAAAAGTCATTTTCAAATTCTGGAAAAAAACACATTTAAATTTAAAAACAACTATGGACATTTCCTTAATTTCCTTTTTAGATGAAGCATGATGGAAAGATCACTGGACAAGAAGACAGAGAACATAAATCCATTCCCAGCTCCTCTTCTGTTGGCTGTGTGACCTTGGGAAAGTAATTCTATTTCTCTGGACCCATTTTCTCATCTATAAAATGATATGGTTGAACAAGCTTATTTCTGAAATCCCTTTCCAAACTAAAACATTATGGAGACTGCAACTCAAATTTCCTTAGGGTACTAGTTATTCACTGATAGCGTTACTACATAGCAGAAACGCTACACTTAATGGAATATGTTAACTACAGACAATAATATCCAACAATCTCAAACTAGAGCATAAATCACATGAAACACTTAGAAGCAAAATTTACAAAGCTAAGATTTATTTCTTAGACTCCACCTATTCAAGAGCCCTACTGCCATATACACATTAGAATATGGTAATCAGTAGAAGTGGGATCAGAGAGTCATAGATCTGAAGTTGGAAGGAAATTGAGAGATCATCAAGTCCAAAGCTCTCATTTTATAGATTAGGAAACTGGGGTCCAAAGAAGTTAGGTGACTTTCCTAGGGTCACATAACTAAGTGAAAGGTGCAATAATGAACCTCAACTTTTCTTGATTCCAAATCCAGCACTGTATGAAGTTTAAGCGTGCTGAAGGGTGACTTCACTGTTTAATTTTTATCTGCCAAAGCAATATCATAAAAATAAAATATATAAGATTTTTATTAAGACATGTTAGTGGAGTTTTTTAGTCATGTTTTTCATTAGAAGCAATTTGGTGCAGGGAATAGTTTTCAAAAATTCAGTGATATAAACCATTTTGTAATGGGGGACCAGCACATTATTATAGTATCTCTGATTCCATTTGCCACAAGGAAGAGAATTGGGAACCTGTAAGAATCATAATACATGATACATGAGTCCTAGGGCCCACCCCACTGGGGTCAGCATGCTCTCTAGTGAAATGAGGGCCAGTTTTTTGCCTTTGTGTTTGTTCTACTGTTTTAAAGGAAGATTAATCATAGGCTTTAACCTAGTGAGTTTCAAAAGATCAGAAGAGTGAGTTTCTTGGATTCTGGGCGTCTTAGTCCAGGTTGGTTTTTGTAGCCAGCTCAACACCAATCTCTGAGGAGGAAAGTAGGACCTTTGGGAATGAATTTCAGGACTCAGACCGGTGGAAGCCAAAACAAGGACTAAGCTGACAGTAAAGTCAATTTTGGACATGAACTCCGAGAGACTTATTCTATGTAGAAACTATTAAAAGTGAGTAGAATCTCCCTAGAGACCAAGTTGGTATAGGACAGTAGTGTCAAATTCAAATAAAAGTGGATCCCTGAAGGTGACTTAAAATTAACTTAGAAAACCACAAATTAACATTACTTATGTTGTATTTTATTCATTTTGTTAAAAATTTTCCAGTTACATTCCAAATTGGTTCAGGTGCACCAGAGAGTTTGGCCAATAGCTTGAGTCATGAGTTTAATATTTCTGGATGGAAGAAAGTGTGCCCCTGAGTTATGGTAAAGAATTGTTTGTACTTTTGTTCTTATTATATATTTGAAGTAAATATCCTGTTGTAAAAGCTAACTAATGTTAAGTACTTAAGGGAAATTCAGGTACTAACTAGTCACTTGGATCATAACATTTAGGGAAAACAACTGGGGGGAGCCCAGATAATATAGAACAGGCACCTCCAGATCCTCAAAGCCTGCTTACCACCCTGTGGGGCAATTGTAGACACTTTAATGAACAGGAGCAAACTCACTACATGTAAAAAAAAAGATTCTTAAATCTTCATGCATTATTTTGCTCTGATAGCTATCTATAGCAGAAATTGCTAATCTCACAGAATACTCTGGACTGATCAAATATCACGTAATTTTATGCTTTGCAGAGTATATACGGTTTTTTGACATTCTATTATTATTCTGTAATATCAGTGGCAAAAGATATCCTTCATTATACTCTTTGCTTGTTCATATGATCATAGATTTAAAATAGAAAGGGACCTTAAAAGTCCAAGTCATCAAGCCCCCTCATTTTCCATATTTCTTCACCATTCTCCCCTGATGTTCTTCCTACACATAAACATATCTTTTCCTGCAGAAATTGTAATGCCATAATCTTGAATAACCACCCCATAGAAAAGGAGAAATGTGGAGTGGAGGAAAGTGGGCAGGAGTTGCAATCAGGTGCTTTGCTGAAGTCCCATCTCCTCTCTGACACTTACTCCCTGCTTGGCCTCGAGCAGATGATGGAGCCTCTCTAGGCCCCAATTTTCTCATCAATAAAATGAGGGGCTGGGATTTGTAATCTCTACAATGCCTCATAATTCTACAATCCCAGACTCCCCAGCTTCTTTAAATCATCAATAGCCAAATACCTGTTTTACATAAGAGAAAAATGAAGTTAAATTAGATTTGAGAGAATCATGACACAACCCCCAGTCATAAATCATAGTCTTTTGCATTAAAATTAAAACAAGGAAAATTACACAAAGAGAATCTGTATACAAAGTTCCAAAGTTCCAAAGTAGATTAGTCAAAAGAAAGTGAACTTGAATTTTGATGAGCATACCAATCTAATAAGAGAATGACAGAAGCAGTAAAGTATAATTCAGGAATGGTAATTCTACCTATCCTAGTTTGGGGAGCCAGCATTTTATAATTTTGTAAATGAATGTGATTAAAAATTTGGTTGTCTCTCAGTGTAAGCCCCTTATGTAGAGGGATATTTTTTTTCTTTAAAATGCATGAAATCTAAGTAGTTTTCAAAAAAAATCATCTATTAAATCTTATAGCCAATTTCTTCACTTCTCCAATCCCTATTGGCAATGGCAATGTGATTATCAAAAGCTAAATGTTTAAGTGAAACCAATTCATTAACTAGACAAGCATTTATTATCTGCCTGAGACAGTGCTAAACATTGGGAATACAAAAGTAGAAATTTTAATAGCCCCTGCCCTCAAGGAGCATACATAAATATTTAACTCTAGTAAAAAGGATGCCAACTATTTTAATCCAGCAGTTAAAAACAAACAAAATACCAATGAAAAGAGTACTGGAGTGCTAAGGGAGGAAAGTAGGTCCAAATCGACCATATGCCCAACTACAAATAAATGGCAACAAAACAAATGAAATAAAATTTCTTAACTCCCTTCCAGTTCTAAAATTTCATACCTTCAAGGCTGCACATGGCCTTGAAAAATACTAATAATTATCATCAAGTTGCAATATAGCTCATTTCAATATAAGATATGCCCAACTAATTGTTCTGTAAGAAATACTAATCTCTAAGAAAAGATATATATAATATCTGTGCCCCGATTCCCCACAAATCCAAAAAAATGTAGTTTCTAGCCTTCAAATGACCTTAATCTAACTACAAAATATCTTACATTCTTTGTCATGTTCTAATTGTTTTACCTACCTTCCATGTCCAGTGGTCTCATGCATAAATCAGCAGATCTATAGGTAAAGGTAGCACTGGAGAAAAAATGTCGGCCTAGATTTATTGTCCCTCTATCAACTCTCCCCATCTTTGGCACCTGCCTCAACTCTCCAGTTTTGCCAACCCATTTTCTCCCAGTTCCCAGAGTCCAAACAATTAATAAATTGAACTTTTTTGGAATAAGTTACAGAAAATAAGAGAACACCCAACCAGTTAATCCAGTCCCCTACACACACACACACACACACACACACACACACACACACACACATAGGTAAGCCCACTACTTTATCTAGGCATATAACTGGCCTCAATAAGTCTTATTTTATAACACTGTTGTATTAAGTTCTACACATTATGGTCCAGTTGTATTAACTAAGTAAACCTTATATAAAGCAATGAGGTCTTTGGAATAAAACTCGGGCTTTACTTTGGGACCAAAGAAATATTTAACAGAAAGGGAAATTAACTCGATAGTCCAAGTAGCTGACCTAGAGAAATAGACCTGAGGGGAACACCAAGATCAAGAAAATAAGGTAACTAATTTATGCAATCTTTCTTTCCTGCAGGCTCAGAAATCACCTTAACTCAAACTCATTCAAGTATACAATCACTCTGTATTTAATTTCATGTTTGAAGTCACATAAAAGTAACGAAGCTTGCCAAGCAATCTTACTTTAAACATATTCTGAAAGAGGGAGAGAAATTCGGGTGAGGATGTTCTTTCAGTGTCTAAATGCCTCCCTTGTCTTATAATAATGACAGTTCACCTTCACTCCACTTTCTTTGAAGTGGCTGTAATATCTTGTGCTTCAGGACCCGGAATGGCTTCACAAAAGCTTCAAGGAGTTATAGTTCAAAGTGGAGAAGAATGGTTTTCTTTTTCTAAGTTTAAAACTCATGAGGCTTCTTAATTTAGATCTGGATTTCTATCTTCTGGGCTCCTATATTCTTGAACAAACACTTACGTGTTTCCAGGGGAAAGTAACTTAAAAGGGCTTATAAGAATTCTCAGCTAGGACATCTCTTTTAAGATATAACCTTCTAATAGGGGTCACAGGGTAAGCAGCAGGGCTCCTGGGATGCAGAAGATGGGGGTCCATCCATGCATTTATTCTTTATCTTCTGTTCTGCCTTTTCTTCCCTATTTCTATCCATCTCTGCTTAAAACATTTCTGCCTCATGCTTTTCTGCCATTTTGGAAGGGGGAGAACACATTGAAAGAAAGGAATTTACTTTTCCTCTTTTACTTTCAGCAAAAGAAGGGAAATCATAGTGGTCAATCTTAGTCTATAACACCATCTCCACTGGCAAAATTGTTTGTCTGTTGGGGGGGGAGAAAGGGGTAGGAAGATAATAGGCAGGTGGCTGCCTCTTCCTTCCTAGAGCATACTAAATCCAACTTAAGTTAAGCTCATCCCATTAATATGGATTATAGCATAAAGGTAAAGTGGTATTGGTCTAAAAGTCAGGGAAATTTGGGCTTAAATCCTGCCCCTAACACTTACTAACAGATAGACACTGGACAAGTTCCTTGACCTTTCACAGCCTTAGTTACCTCATCTATAAAATGGAAATAATAATACCTTCTTCAGAAGGCTATTATAAATATCAACTGTAATGATATGCATGAAGTCTTTAATGATTCCAAAGGGCTAACTAAATGGGAGCTCTTGTTATTGAAGAAGGAAAATACATCAGTGTACCTGGGGAAGTGTTTACAAAATGGTATGTCTCCACAGGGCAGCCTATAAGGCTTCTGTGGCATCTGTGCCTTCTGAATTACCACTTAATATTTAGATGTTAAAAAAGGTTAAATTGACAGGGTTACACACTGGAAAAACACTGGCTCTGACAGATAGGTGGATTGAGATAGGTGGGGTTAAATCTAGGCCCTTCCACTTATCTCTGTGACACTGGCAAGCCTCTGAGCCTGTTTTCTCATTTGTAAATGAGGGGGTTAAACTACATGGTTTCTGAAATCCCTTACAGTTCCATAACACTTTGGGAAATGGTTAGGTCTGAGAACAGTAACTAGATCTTAGGCATTCTAAACATCAGCAGATCTCCTCAATGTCCAGGGCAGGGTCCAAAAACAGGGAAGTATCAGGGATGGATATGAGGTGATTATCTGACAGCAAAAATGTTACACAAGTCATCAAACATTAGGTGCCTAATGTGTGCCAGATGCAGTGTTAATCACTGGCTACCACACTGTACTTCATGGACTAAGGACAGCTCAAAGCACCCATGGGCCAGCATACCTCTGTACTGTGGGAAATAGGCCTTTTTCATTTTTTTCTTCTTGAAAAGAACTCAACTTTTCTCTATATCCATTAATGTAATCTTTTCTAACCTTAAGAGAGAGCTATAATGGTATGCTATAGAACTCTACCCTTGACTTATTCTGTCCAGTATTTTTGTCAATCACTTCAAAGAAATGCATAGAAAAAATAACATGAAGTTGTGAGGGTTGACTGAAATTGAACTGTAAGTTCAATGTAAGTCAACAGTTGGATATAGCAGCCAAAAATCATGGTGTAATCTTGGTTGCCTTTAGGCAGTGGTGGTGATGACAAACATTTAAATAGGACTTAAATGCTTGCAAAATACTTTACTCATATTATTTCTTTTAATAGAAGCATAGTGAACAAAACAAAGTATAAAACAGTGCCCCTACTTTGTGTTTTAGTCAGACAATAGCTGGAGTACTGTTTTCAGTACAAGTGCTACATTTGAAATGATAGTGAAAAACTGAAGGGTGACTAGACTTTTAAGAAAGAATATAATGCCATATTCTGTAAGAACTAAATGAAGCAGCTGGGGATATTTAAACTGGGGAAGACTTGGTGGAGTGTAAGGAGAACATGGTTTTCACCTTGGAATATTTGAAAGGTTGTCATGTGGAAGAAGATTAGATTGCTTCTGCTTGGTTCCAGAGAGTGGAACTTGGGTCAGTAAAATATAGTAATTACAGGCTGGACGATCATTTGAGGATGTTGAGGGGATTCACAATTCAGGTGCCTGGTCTAATCCATCAGGTTCCTCCCAAATCAGTTCTATTTCATAAACTGATCAGAGATTCTATACTAAACATAAAGGGCACCAAAAATTGAATAACATAAGTGTCTATGGGGATGGAAGACTTGCCAAAAAGCGGGTGTTTTTTCAAGAGTTTTCACAGTTTCGATGAAGAAAACGCCATCTGTGCCTCTCTGCACATTATTTTTAAACTTAAAATTTACACATTGTATTTACAAATGTTTCTGTTCTCAGGTTAATTTGAAGAGCTCTTGTTGGATGTTTATGGAATTGAAATGTAACTAGATAAATATAAGAAAGCTAGACAGTGATTAATAATATATAAAGATGATTTGGAATTTGCATCTTCCAGGACTGGCCTAACATCAAGTGTTCAGTTCCATTGCTCTAACAGCCTTCTGTATATAACCCCCTTAATATCCTGTACTTTTTTTGCAAACTAAAAATCTCCCAAATTAAATTTAACATTTTCCTATCCCCAAATAGGATCCTTCTCCAAATTCTTTATTTCTATTACTGTCAGGACCATTTTATTGGTCATCCAGGCTTCTAACCTCAATTATCTTTGACTCATTGCCTTCTTTACATCCAAACATAATACTAATAGCTTTTATATAGTGCTTTGTGCCAAGCATTGTGCTGAGCACAATGTTTTCTCATTTGGGATTCACAACAACCCTGGGAGGTATATGCTCTTATAGTTTCCATTTTACAGTTGAGGAAACTGAGGCAACCAGAGGTTAAGTGAATTGCTCAAGATCATATATCTAGTAATCTGCATTTAAACTCAGGTCTCCTTGACAATAGGTCATGTGCTCTATCCCCTGCTCCATCTCTTTAATGTTTGTCTTTATTACAAAAATCATCATAAAGAATGACATTTACTATACTATACAATAGTACAGATGAATAAGGCATTACCATCTAGTTTTAATATTTAAATTCTCTGGGGATATACATAGTATATAAGGGAGTTTATAGAATCAAATGGCTATACAGATATAGATATTTAATTATTGATATTTAAGCCTATGTAAATAATTTGCAGATTATATGTAAATTACTTGTCCACTTTGAGAAACCTGAATGTGACACTTGGGAAAAAAAAATTAGTTGAGAATATTGCCATAAGTGCTCAAAAGAAAAGTGTAGCTTCCCAACTGTGTTCTAAATGACTATCGATGACATAAACATTTACGATGCCTTAATATTCAAAGCATAAGCCTTCCAAATCCTATAGCTCTTCTCCAGGTCCTCCTAGGAGTCCTCCACAAAAAGCGTTCCTAATTCTGGAGCTATTTCTAGGCAGCATGTGAGAATGGAAACAACACCGAACTGGGAGTCAGCTTTTCTAAATGCTCCTTGTACGATCCAAGGGGATTCACTTAATTTCCCTGGGACTCAGTTCTCTCATATTATCCCATATATATGCCATTTGTATACAACTGGTTGCATGTTTTCTCCCCATGTTTGGTAATGAGCAGCTTGAGGGCAAGGATTATTTTTGTTTTTCTTTGTATCTCTAGCACTTAGCACAGTGCCTAGCACATAGTAGGTATCTAATAAATGCCTCTTAAATTGGTTTGCTTGCTTCTCCCTCTATAGGGATTTTCTCTTTCATTTTTGGCTCTGCCTGGACATTCTCCAAGATAGAAATTATCTTTGGTCAATAAAATCATTCTCTCTCAAATATGGGGGGTGTATACACACACATACACACACAGACACACACACACATATATATATATACATACATATGGTGTTTTATATTCTATAGCTTAGCTGGATGTTGATAATCCAATAATCCATTTATCAAGAAATCTAGTTAAGACCTTAATGTATATATGACAGAATTTTTGTTGGGATGGAATCTTTAAGGTTATAGTTTGAAAGACTGAGTCAAATCCTGTTTTGTAATCCCTAATTACAATCAGCTCTTCTCTTATTCCATACATTTCAGTCAAGTGTGTTACTATGAAGATCTACTTTACTGCAGCAAATTGTTCACTCTTCAAATTCTCATAATGGATACCTTTAAAATATGTGTGTGGCTCATTCTAATAAAGGTTTTAGAGAGATTAGAAATCAGTAAGAGGTTCTGGTAATTGCTGATGCCCTTTCAATTACCTATTATCAGTAATAGCATTTTAGTTTTTACTCATTATTTGTTATCTGCCCATCTAAAATATTTAAAAACCTATCCCATTTTCTTTATTCTTCCATTTATATTTTCACACTGAGGTCAATGACAGCATTTTATTTCATTCCTTTCACCACAGAATCTTCTGTTTGTACTTAGACTAGTCCAGCCACTTTTCTTTGCTTTACCTTAGATACTATTTCCATTTCCTTGAATAGTATATCAGAAATATCAAGGTAATATTTACTCTTTTTAGACTTGTGTCAGGTACTCAACATGACAATGATGAACACATTTGGAGAGCTGGTGCTAATTATTAGAGGGCACCAGAACAAAGGTCAGAGGTTGCATTTATCAAGGAATATTGTATGATCTTAATATTCTTGAGAAATTCCTTGTTGAAGAATTGCCTTTAGATTCATTATACTAAGTCCAATGCTTTTTTTTTTGTAATCAACAAACAGTAAACACCTTCGGGTCCATCCTTCATTTGACTGCAAGTCTTTTGTAGAGAATCATTTCAAAAGTCTGCTAGTTCCCATATTTCATTTTTATCAAGGAGCACAAAAGATACATAAATTATCCTCATATATGATAAAGGTTTAAAAGCAGGCATCTGTTCATAGCTATTAGTAATCATAATTACCTAGGAATAGGTATGATTTTCACAATTCTTTTGTTATTTTCCCCTGGCTGATAAAAAAGGATTAACAGAGTTCTCAGTATTTTCAAGATATTATCACCTCTATCACAACTTTTCTCTATGAATACTTTTTTTTAGTTCAGAAAAGATTAAAGAGGAAATTTAATACAAATAGAAAGTTCTTCAAAAATAGCTTTTATAAAATAGGGGCATTTTAGTGAATTACAAGCTCAACATGGGTCAGCAGTATGCCATGACAGATAAAGATGCTAATGCAATACTCAGTTGCATTAAGGTAGGCATAGTGTCCAGTGTTAGGATGTGCTCTAGTCTGCTTTTGTCAGACTATCTGTAGTACTGTATTCAACACTTAGCATCACTTTCTAGAAAGGACACAAAAACAAGCTAAAGTGCATTTAGCAGAGGGAGATTAAGATGTTAAGGAGACTGGATACCAGGCCATAAGAGGACTGGTTGAAAGAACTGTATATGTTTCACCTGCTAAAGATAAGACTTGAATAGAACATAATGACAGTGTTAAAGGACTGCCATTTGTAGTGGTAATGTAATTTGAATTTAAAGATCCCTTTGTGTTGGCAAAGGTAGCAGGTACTTAGCACTTAGTAATCGATCAAGCTTCTGTTGGGGAAGCAGACGGTATGAATTCTTGTCTCCTGTTGCTGACATAACAGGAAGGCGTTGGCTGAAACAGGAAGTAGCTAATGCTGTGTATATAAGAAAAGCCCCAGAGAGGCACAGTCAGAATTTCCTGGGACCAGCATCTGGTGGTAGAGCAGCTACAGAAGAGACAATCGAGAACTGAGCCAGAATTTCCTGAGAACTTGTCGTGATGGAGCTTTTTCTGAACAGGAGCCCAGAGCCCAGAGCCAGGAGGCAGGAGCCCAGGTGACTGAGGAAGCATGACTGGGATGCTGAGACTTTGTTTGTTTGTGGCTTGGTTGAGCCTTGAATTCCCTGGAGGAGAAATTGTGAAGGATCTGACATGAACAAGACCCTGTGAATTTCAGTGTGGAGCAGGACCTACCCAGAGATCTGGACAAGGAACTGGGAGCTGTCTACCATTGAACCCAGATGACAGTCTAGTGAATCCAGGTAGAATCTGGGACCATGGAAGGGGATCCAGGGAATCTGAGAACAGGTCCCAAGTCAAGATGAAAAGACTTCTCCCTGGGCATTGAATAAAGATGAAATTGTAGTTTACTACTGACCTAAGGGTGGAGGTATTGTGTATGATATTCAGTAATTGATTGCTGAATAAGTGATTGAGTTAATCAATTGCCCCATAAGTGGAAGACTTTGATTATTGTACTTTGAGATGATTATTCTTTGTTAAGACTTTGAATAAGTGACTGACTGAGTTAACTTAAGACTTTGCCCCATGAGTGGAAGACTTTGACTATTGTACTTTGAGATGATTGTTCTTTGTTGTAAATACTGTGACCACTTTGGTGAAGACTACATGGCCATTTTAATAATATTCTGTTGTGAATATTATATTGTTATTTTCTGTGATAAGTTGTAATATTGTGAATTCTGTACCTTGATTTAATGTGAATGTTTTGCTTTTATTTATTATGGAAAAGAGTGCTCACTATACTGTGTAATCAGAATCTTAAAAACTGTTTGCAGTAGCAGTTCTTCTGGAAAGCTTCTGTGCATTGCATTACACCATTTGAAGTGACATTCAAATTGTTTTGCTTGTTCCCTAAGGAAACAGCAAGGAACCAAGGGTAGAAAGTTGCAAAAAGGCAGATTTAGGCTTGATGTCAAGTGAAATGGGTTGTATCTGGAGATAGTGGGTTACACCTCACTGGATGTCTTCAAAGAGAGACTGAATGACCATTTATTATACAGCAATGTTGTATAAGGGAATCTTGGTTAGAAACAACAAAAATAAATAGACTCCAAAGTCTCTCCCAACTATGAGTTTCTTTAATAATACAATTCATGGATTAACTGTTGTATCTGATGAGATTAGATAACTAAAAGAACTACAGGCAGATCTGTCATATTTCATATCTGTTTATTATCCTCATTTTTTTGATCTATAAATGATTGGGGGATGATAGAAATTCATCTCATCACATGGTAAGTTTTCTGCAGGCTAGTTTTCTCAACTGTTTTTTACTTTTGTATAAGGTGTTACTCTTCATTAGTCTGTCAACCTTATAATTATTTACAATTGAGCTTGATGTGCAAATGAGTGTTACTTTTAGGTAATGTAAATGCTCTCATTTAGAAGACTGTGAAGCCTTTTCTGGATACCAGCCTCTCTAATCTTTCAACATCCCCACAACTAATATGAAGCCCTTGAACTTTTTAAAAACTTTTCTTCCAGTTTGGTACATGCCTTGACTCCTTCTTTAATTTGTCAATAGCCTTATTGCACAGGGGTAATAGATTTTGAAATTACTCTAACTAGTTGCATTCTGCAATTATATATAATATGATACTTATATTCAGTATACACTACAGCCAGTGCCTTCACATATCTCTGTTTTTGAAGAAAGCACTCATGATATGCAGGCATAAGGTTACAATACTTCATAAGCCTTTGACCTTTCATTTCTTGATCCTGAAATATATTCCTAGTAATTTTCTATTCTCCTTTCCAATACAAGTTTTTATACTTAAGTCACAGAAGAACAAATTGGAAGATTTTATCAAATATTTCCAAAAAGCTATATTTTTTCATACTTTACATGCATATGCTATATCTTTATGCATATTCATATCTTTATAGTGGTATATTTCCCCATGTTCATTGTGCTTAGCGAAAGGCAAGATGATCAAATGCCTCAAGAAGTAACATTTCTTTTGCTTTAGTGCACATACAATCAAGACCTACTTTATCAACTTCCTTATCTGCTTCTTGAACAAGACCCCTAATTGGCAACAAAATCTTTATGTCTTCTGGTTTCAGTTCTAATAAGATACCACTTCCTCCACTAGTATGTTAACTCACTGGCCACAGACAAAGGATCACAAGAGTACCAATTGTGAAACTAATTTTTATATATAATTGGTCAGTAATTTCCCCCCATTTCTGTTAACCTTCCATCATCCCTTTAGAATCGACAGAAATAGTACAG
The DNA here is from genome assembly GCF_028583685.1 of Petaurus breviceps papuanus. Lineage (NCBI taxonomy): Eukaryota > Metazoa > Chordata > Mammalia > Diprotodontia > Petauridae > Petaurus > Petaurus breviceps. Next base: position 4,368,159 of record NW_027186473.1, read on the forward strand.
GACCAGAGGCCATGTTTTTATACTTGGCAGGTTACCATGACTCAAACATTCACCTGTTAGTCAGCCTTCTAGGGATGGCCTTCTCTATACTTAGTAAGATGATACTTTAGACAGAGGACTAATGAATTCATCATTGCACTCAAGTAGAATCTGCTTGAGTTTGCACTCTACTGGCATATCCTTGGAACTAGGAGTCACTACCAAACCATGATGATGCATCTGCATAAAAAACTCATTAGTGTTTGCACATGTTATATGAACATGGATCTGTGTAGATGCATGCATATATCTAGAATTATGCTATATAAATATGCCTGTGTATAGGTCCAGACTTTTGAATTCATAAATATAGGTAAATTTCTACTGAGAAAGCACTCTTTACTAAAGCAGCAAAACAGCAGACAATAAGTTATTTAATTTAAATTCTTCAAGAATTATTCGGGCTACTGAGATACTAAGTGATTTGCCCAAGGTCATACAGATAATATACAGCAGAGTTCAGAGTTGAAATCAGGATTTCCTCACCTGAGCATAAGCTCTGCGATGTATGTTCTGTATGGAAGGCTGCTGTGTGTGTGTGCACATGTGTGTAATGATAGAGTGGTAATCAGTTACCAATTGTGTCAATTGTTGTAAGCCATGTTGCTTACTTTCTTATAGAATTGTAGTATGAGATCATCCATTCTGCCCTTTCTAACCTGAACACTCTAAAAGCTTCTCTTGATAGTATCTAAATAAGTAAACTGATATCTGTGGAAGAAAAATTATAATAGTGACACTTCAGCTGCTTAGGAGGCTGAATGAGTGAAAAACGGTCACTCAGTGATGCAGTCATCAGCATTTTTCCAGCTATTGATTATACAGTGTGAAGATTGTATTTTACTTCATGTTTGCTAATAGAACCAAGACATGATGTCTTAACTTATCCCTTCTAGCTACTGATGAAAGCAAAGGGGAGAGAGGGAATAATCAATCTGTGGTTGCCTTATCACTGCAGTGTTTAGTTTCTCTTTAAAATTTCATTTGTTTAAAGGAATATAAACCACTGGACCTGAGAACTGAGAGACTGATTTAAATAATTAGAAATATCTGACTTTTCTAGGCAGGACAAGTTGTACACAGAAATACCATTTACACACAGCTAATTTTCAGAAAACTGCTATGTTAGATAAAAGGTTAATATTGTGAAAAGAAGAAAGTGATGTTTTGTTTTCTTAGTTAGCCTTAGTTATTTCAAGTGCCATTTAGAACAGAAAAAAAAGCTTACTTGACAAATGATGACAAGAAGGCAAGACTAATTAGAAAAAAAGTTCTGCTTCCTACAAAAGAGGTAGCATAATGGAGAAAGCACAAACTATGTATTATCACCATGACTTGCATCTAAGTCATGCCCTTGACATATAATGACTCTTATAAGTCATTTAAAGACAGATGCACATCTGCATTGGTATGTAGGTGAAACTACATTTCTAGACCAAATAAACAAACAATATGCTTAGACCCCTACCACAAAAGGGCACTGTTAACTGGTCTTCTAGGTATAATACAATCTCATTGGTGGTATGGTTTGGAAATGCCACTTTCTTTTTTACTAATGTACTATGTTTGAACATGTAAAATAAGCATTAATGTCACCCAGGTATGTGATTGTGTGGAACAAGGATGTAGAATTGTAATGATTATTACTTACATATAATAAAATATTTTGCTCCAGTTCACAACTTAATACAGTAAACATTCATTGGAATACAATCAGCCAGTACACTCAAATAACCATAATTTTCTGCACCCTATACTTAAAAGGATTTCTTACTTTATTACTTCAAGGATGTGTGATTTTATTTGTGTGAATACTTCCTTATACTTGCACAATAATCAACTTCAAAATCCTAAGAGTACAGAGATAGTCCATTCCCCTATACCTTCTTGCTCCCAAAGTACAGTAAAATCATAAATAATGGACTTCAAGATGCTACAGTTCCTTCTCAATCATCAGATATCAAATTATTATCAGTATAATGAAAATGCATGGCATTTTATTTCATTCTAATTCTTAGAAAAATAGAGCTATTTAATGGCACATATGGCAACACATTTAACTAGAATGCTTTAATTCAAATAATAGAACACGTTATTTTTCAATACACCAAACAAATTATAATTTCATTCACTTCTTGACAAAGTATAATTCATTAATAGCAAAAATCATTTTAGTACAGTAAAATAGATCTATTTTAACAAGCACATATTAAGAATAAAACATTTCAAATGCATATATTCAAGCTAGAGTAAAAGAGGAAATTAAACTATCTCATTTACTTGGAACAAAACTCAATAATAATAACATACTTTAATCAGATTATTTTAAGCAATGAAATTCAGGTAAAGGCAGGTTACTTTACTGGTTTATACTTCAATTACCCAGATTTCTTCTCTATACTTCCCTTTGACCATAAAATTTGGCCATTTAGATATTTTTTAAATTAAACAGATTTGTCAATATTCCCAATGCAGAATGGAATATGGACCAACATGAGGACAAAATCCAAAAAGCGTAGATCCAGTACTTTATTAAGTAAAAACAGTGCTTGGCGAATAAGTTGAATCATAAAATATAGAAGCCATGAGGGTTCCCCCACCATCACCACCCCCAATACATTCAGGATAAAATGGGCTTTTATTATTTTATTTCAAGGTTTAGTTCTGTATTACATTTAGTCACACACTCCAGAAGTAGGCCTATTGCTCGGTTAGGGTAGTTCATCTACTAATGTTCTTAAATTCATTTCCTTAACTCCTTCAAACCTTGTTTTAATTACCCTTCCATCTCTTAACATTCACATTCTCATTTATTTTCCTTCTCCCTCTCTCTCTCTTTCTCTCTCCCTCCCTCCCCCCTCCTTATTGCTTCTCATTTGCCTAAAAACATATCCCACTCTGCCTAATTCTGGAAAAATAAAACAATTTCTTCCTTGACCCTTCTAACCCATTTACCTAATATCTTATTGCTTTCTTGGTAAATTTATTGGAAAGGCTATCTACAAATCATGCTTCCTCTTCCTTGTTTTTCATTTTCTTTATTCAATCCCTTGTTAATATGCTTTCCAAAAAGTTCAACTGAAAGAGCTCTCATAAGGTCACCAATAATTTTTTACTTGCCATGTATAATGACATTGTCCTTATCCTCTTCCTCCTTTACCCCTTAGAAGTATTTGTCACAGTTCACCCTGTTACTAAATACTCCTCCTCTGGATTCAGAAACATCATATTTTTTCTAGTTCCCATCTTTCTGCCTGTCCCTTTTTTATTTCTTTCATTAAAATACATTCCTATCCTAACCCCTTAATCTTGAATGTTCCTCAAGGCTCTTTTTTCCATTTTATCTTCTCTTTATATGCTTTCTCCATTGGCAATGTCACTCATTGCTATGTTTTCAATTACTACCTCTATGTAAATAAACCCCAAATCTCATCGACTTCACTAATATATTTTATAAATTCCCAATTTCCAACTGCTCATTGTACATCTATGCATGAATATCAGAACTAGTACATAAGAAGTAACATGAACTGAATAAAACATTATATTTTGCCTATCCACTCCTACTAACTCCAATTAAACTATCAACAAGTCATTAATAAGCATGTTCTATGTTATGTGTCAGACACTGGTCAAGGTGTTGTTCATACAAGTACAAAGAATGAAACTTTGGGGACGGCCAGGTAGCACAGCAAGTAAGAGCACCTGCTCCAGTGTCGGGATCACCTGGGGATCAAATCCGGGCTCAGATACTTAGCACCACACCCAGAAATAACTGGCCGTGTAACCTTTAGCAAGTTACTTAACCCCGATTGCTTAAAAAAAAAAAAAGAATGAAACTTCATTTTTTTCTGTCTCACACATTCTGACCTTATTTCCCACATTCAAAACCTAAGTACTATCTTTGAATCTTCCCTTTCCTTAAATTATCATAATCAGTTGTCAAGTTCTATGACTTCTGTCTTGGCAAGAACTTTCACATCTGTCCGCTCTTCCATATTTTTTTTCTGTCAGTACCATAGAGCAAGTCATCATAATTATCTGAATATTTGTCTGAATTATTGAAAATAACTTCTTCACAAGACTTCTCATCTGTGTTTTCTTCTATTTAATTGATCCTTCATCCTGCTAAAAATAATAATTTTCCTGATGTATCGTTCTAGTAATGTCACTCCTCTACTCAAAAATCTTCAGATATCTGGCTCCTCATTATCTATTCTTCTGATTATCATGGCATTTAAAATATGGTACCATCTTGTTTTGACAATCTTACCTCATACTTTTGCTACTGTGTGCTCTGGTCAAATCATACTACTCTCCATCTACTAATAATGTCTCCCTGACTTTGTTCTTATCTTCCCTCTCTATATTTATTGAATTCCTATTCATACTCTGAAATGCATTTCAAATGCCACCACATAACATTTCCCTGATTTTCCATTATGAATGATATTTTCCCTCTAAATTCACCATTTTATTTTATATCTCTCTAAGGCACTTATGTAATTTTATATATGTTGCCTACTATTTCTGTCTTGTTTCCCTATGATATAGTAAGCTCCAACTAACTAAGAATAAAATCTTACTTAAACTTTGTTTCCTCAAATGCTTAGTGTAATGTTTAAGTACAGTAGGTACTTAATAAACAGAAGTACTGTGGTATAAGAAAAAATACCCATTGATTAGTTGTCAGAGGACATAAGTCCAAATTCCAGCTATGGAACTTACTTGGGCAATTCATTTAACTTTTCTTGCCTTACATTTCCTGATCTGCAAAATGAAGGGGTTAGATGACCTTGAAGTCCCCTTCCACATCTAAATCCATGATCCTATGATCCCAGGTGTTCACTGGTGGATGTTGAATGATTAACAAAAGATGTGAAGAACTTGAAAAGGGAAGGCAAAGAAAGTAGTCTTGCTGGGCCATGGAGAGTGAAAAGGGGAAGCTAACACATAATTAGCCTGGAAAGACAGGTTGGAATCAGATCTGATGGACTTTACATGACAAAGGAATTCCTATTTGGTGCTAGAGTTAATACATATTTTGTCAAGGAACCTGGACTTAAACTATTAGATAATGATGCACCACAGATAAATGTTGGGTCAAAATAGCAATGCCTTCAATATTATGCTTTTGGGAAGATTAGACTGACAAATGTGCGAAAACAGATTGGCTATGGAAGAAACTGGAGTGATAGGGTGTAATAGTAATGTAATTTGAAGATCCCTTTGTACTGGCAAGTTAACAGGTACTTAGCACTTAGTTTCAGTTAATTATATCAAGCTCCTGTTAAGAAACAGAAGGTATGAACCCCTGTTGCTGACATAGCAGGAAAGGGCTGGAACAAGAAGGAGTTAACACCTTATATAAGAAAAACACAAGCTCCAGAGTCAGAATTTCTCTCAGTGAGCATTTGGAGACTGGGCTGCTACTGCTGGACTGAAGAATGAACTGAGAATTGAGAAGAACTGAGAAGAGAACTCTTATGGTGACAGAGTCGAGAAGGAGAAAACTTGTGGTATCCCAGCACCCTGTTCTGTCTGTGTTGATGTTTATTTGTGATACTTTTTACAGAAGCCCTGGGACCTTACTGGAAGCCCTGAAAGAGGATTTTGTGGTTGTCTGTTTACAGAAGTCCTGGAGGAGGGTTTTGGAGATCCTGTGACTTTACTGATGATTTGTATTGACCTCTTGGATGTCATTTGTGGGTCTTTGTTGATTTCTACGTTGATGATTTGTGTTGAGTTCTCAGACCTTGTTGGTGGATCTGAGATGATTTCACAAGAAGGTAGTGAATTGATGATGGTGCCAGCAATGTGCATGAATATTATTGTGGCTCTGTTAAGCTTTGTCTTCCCAGGAACAGGGACTATGAAGTACTTGAGGTGGACTGGACACTGTGAGTTTCAATATGGAATAGGATCTGGACAAGGAACTGGACAAAGAACTGACAAGGAGCTGAACAAGGAACTGGGAGCTGCCTGCCTTTGAACCCAGGTGACAGTTGGAGCTGGGACCACAGAAGAGGAACCATGGAAGCTGAGAGCTAGCCTTGAGTCAAGATGAAAGAACATTTTACTTGGATATTATGTACTGACTGAGAAGAGTATAATTCACTGTGACCTAGAGGTGGAGAACTTTGACCTTTGTACTTTGTGTCCCCTAAGGAGACAAGCCTCCTTAAGGATGGCTGAATTAAAGACTAACTAAATTATTGAGTTACTAAATGAATGTGCTTTGTTTAAAACTATGTGATCACTTTGGTCAAAACTATGTGGCCACTTTAGTTATTATGTCATTGTGAATGCTGTACCTTGATTTCTGTGAATTATTTGCTCTAATTTAATGCTGAATAAATAGGGAGTTCACTATACTGTGTAATTAGAACCTTGAAGCTGTTCACAGCAGTAGTCCTCTGGAAAGCTGCTCATGCTTGGCTTTACAAAGGGTCTAGTTAAAAAATTATTAAGATCATCCAAATGAGAGGTAATGAGAATCAGAACTAGGGTGGTGGCAAGAGAACCTCTCTTAGATTCTTAAATGAAAATTTATTAGTTAGTGAAGGCAAAGAGAACTTATAGAATTCCCTTCTCTGAAGGTTGTCTCATCAAGGATTCATTCTTCTCTGGCCAAAATATCAGTATGTTTTAAGCAAGCTTCTGGGCTGAAGGCAAAAAAGCTTATTAGAAGGCCACTGACTACACCAAGTTCTTCCAAAACATATGATTCTACAAAACTTCCTAAGTCTGCAAGCAGTGTACACTATTAATTCCTCAAGGTATACATTTAAAAAAGTCATTAAGCATCTAATATGTGTGATCCACTGTACTAGCTACTAGAAATGCAAAGGTGAAAAACATATGGTCTCTTACTTTAAAGAAGTTATGATTTATAAGGGGAAATAGCACACATACCTATGTAATTAAAATAAAAACTATAATGTAATTTCATAGGAGAGGTATTGTGAGAGAATTGAGAAGTTAGACATCACATAGCTAGGGGAAAGAGGGAAATGAATGAGGCAGACTTATAAGATGAGGATTTGTGTGTATATATATATATATATATATATATATAAATTTATATAAATTTATTCCAAAATAGTCCATGCAGAATTAAGGTACTATCTCCTTCATGTTTCACAGGTAAGCTATAAGAATTTGAAATGCTATACTTATAAACTCATGATACAAACAAGCTTATAATTCAGGGAAGGAGAAATTGCAACATTTTTGTAGAGTTTTTTTAAGCCTGTGTTCTGCCAAAATAGTTAACTTAGTCATTACTGGGAGAAAGTCCAGAATGTTTGTGATATAGGAGGGAGAAGAGGAAGAGACATTCACAGTGACACATTGGAGTTGGTGCTTACAGTTTCTAATTTTAACTATTGGTCTGTTTGTTGCTTTACTTTCTGCCTGAGAAAGCACAACTGAATACATAGTATTCAATAATTATTCCAAAAATATATGCCTTTTCTTCTTATTTTTCATCACTCAGTAACATATAACTGTCCATACTTAATGCAAATGAAGAACTGAATCCAGTCTATCCTTGACTCAGAACTAGCAGTGAACGAATAAATGAAGGAAACATTTATTAAGTCCTTTCTACATGCAAAGAATTGTGCTAAGTTTTAGGGATACAAACAGAAAAAAAACAGTCCCTGCCTTCCAGGAGCTTCATTATAATGGTAGAGATGACATATACAGAAAGTTTCAACTACAAATCAGAAGGAAAAGTTCCAGGATCCCTAGGTGTAGTGACAAAGCAGATGTTAATGCCTCTTCTTCAATGTCATTCCCGCTGGTAAAACCATATGACTTATGACACTAAACCTTTTGACAATATCAAGGATGATTGTAGAAAGAACTTTTATTTTCTGAGTCTTCAGTAGCTATAGCTGTGCTATCTGCAAGAGCAATTACCAGACTGCAGGATCTCCACTAGGCTTGCTTCCCAGGATGATGTCTAAAGACACGGGGCTAGAAGCATTGCTATTACCAAGGCTCGTTTGGTCAGGGTTCTGAGCTATCTCAACTAAGGTTTGAGGGTAGATGTTGATGGTGGTTTGACATGACTGGGACATATTGTCTCCTCTCTCCCTCAGAGTGCCTTACAAGTTCATCTAGGTCAACTTGTCTGCTCTCTGCATCAAATTATCTTCCTAAAGCACAGCTCTAATCATATACATACACACATATTCTCTGTCAATATATCTATCTACATATATATACATATATACACAGAGAGAGAGAAAGAGAGAGAGAGAGAGAGAGAGAGAGAGAGAGAGAGAGAGAGAGAGA
>NW_027186473.1:4376511-4414011 GCF_028583685.1 Petaurus breviceps papuanus
GAGAGAGAGAGAGAGAGAGAGAGAGAGAGAGAGAGAGAGAGAGAGAGCGAGCTCCAATCCCAATCCCTCCCTTGAGCTTAAATGCCACATCACCAATTGTGGTTTGGACATTTCAAATAGGGTATACCAGAGAAACCTCAAAATCAACATATCCATAATATATAACTTCCCTATATCTGTTGAAGATACTACCATCCCAGGTTCATAACCTTTAAGTTATCCTCAATTTCTCACCCTCTTTCACCCTACAAACTGGTAGATTGTCTGGTTTCATTTTATACATTTCTTGAATCCAAGATTTTTTTTCCCATTTTCACAGCTATCTCCTTAGTTCAGGTCCTAATAACATCTTACCTAGATAATTACATCTGCTTCCTAATTGGTCTCCCTGCATCTTCTTTCATCACTCCAAATCAATCTTACACACTAATGTCAAAGTGGTTTTCCTCAGGTGCAATCTGACCATGTAACTCCAGTGGCTTCCTATTGCCTCTGCAATAAAATACAAACTCTTTTGTTTAGTTTTCAAAGCCCTTCACAACCTACTCCCAAACATATCATTCCAGTCCATTTGGATATTACTCCCCCTTCTATCCTATGGGAGGAAGCTAAACTAACCTTTCTGTTCTCTATAGGTGACACTTCATTTCTTATTCCCATGCCTTTTTTTGCCCTGGCTTACCCACTTTCCTGGAATACAAACTCAAACACGACTTTATTCATAAAGTTTTTTTTCCCCAATCCTCCAACCACTACTGTCCTCTTTCCCAAATTACCTTGTAATTAGTTACTTTGTATATATATTTGCAATTATTCATTTTATATTTATGCCACATATATTTATGTATCTACTTGCTGTACGTTCCAGTAGAACAGAAGCTCCTTATGAGTACATTCTTTGTACTTGTACATCCTTCTGAGTTTCATTCTTTGTACTCGTATCCTCAATGCCTAACAGTGACTGGAACATGGTAAATATTTAATAAAATGCTTCTTTATTAATTAATGATCAAATTCTGACCAACTTCATAAACCAACTCAAATGGCACCCTTTAAGAAAATCTGTCCCTTTGAAAAACTAAGGGTGTGTATTCATCACTCTCCTTCTCTGAATTAGTTTTCAGTAACCACTGGAAAAAAAAGCAAGAACATTTTGAATACATGGTTAGAACAGCTAAACTTTTAATAGCTTGTAAATTGTCATGTCATCAGTGAAACAGTATCTTCTGTGGGGTTCATTAACTGACACAGCTGTGGTCCTTGTGAGTCTATGAGCATGTCTGTTTAATAAAATATGAACTAATCCCATTGTTAATTTAAGTGGTAAGAATTTTCTTGACAACAGCTGACAAGAGACCCTGAACTTCTTCCCCACGTGAAGTAGTAACCAGAATTCTAAAGACATCTGGAGGGCAGGAAGCCAGGGAAGTTGAAAATGGAAAAAGTAACAAATCTACCACAACAATATTGTTTACTTGAATCAACAGTAATGAAAGAATGTAGGTTCTCAGAGCCCCATTGAGCCATTAACAGGAGGCAAGTTGTTGAAAGCATAAAAAGAAAGAGCATTTATATTAGCATGCATACATATCCCATATGTTCTAGCATTTAACACCAAGGTGAAGGTTTATTTCTTCATCAAGTATTTAATGAGACCTATGAACTATCCTTTGTGCCTGGGTTATGACAACGTAGTACATTGCAAGACAACTTAAATATTAACAGATAAAAATGATAAGAACAAATGGAATATTTAAATTAGGTCACAGATAATTCATTAATTATATATTGACCTGATAAAATAGTCTTTGCTAGAGGAAACATCTTTTTGGGGGCTTTTATATGGTATTGTGTTTCTTTTTTTTTAATTAAAATTTTATGTTTATTTTTAGTTTACATCATTCATTTCCACAAGATTTTGAGTTACAAATTTTCTCACCTTCTTTCCCTTACCCACTACCCCAAAGCAGCGGTCCCATGTATACCCCCTCTCCCAATCTGCTCTCTCCTCTATCTTCACCCATCCCACCTCCGACTTTCAGTAGGGCAAGACGGATCTCTATACCGCAGTGCCTGTATATCTTATTTCCCAGTTGCATGTAAATAATAATAATAATAATATATAATTTAAAACATTTAAATTTAAAACTTTGAATTCCAGATTCTTTCCTTCCTCCCTCCTCATCCACCCTTACTAGGAAGATAAGCAATTCAATATAGGTTGTACATGTGCAGCTATGCAAAACATTTCCATAGTGGATATATTGTGAAAGACTGATTATATTTCCCTCCATCCTATCCCACCCCCCTACTTGTTCTATTCTCTACTTTGACCCTGTCCCTTTTCAAAAGTGGGTGTTTCCAACTTCCCTCCCCCCAAATCTGCCCTCCCCTCCATCATCCCCCCCATCCCCTTACCCCTTACTCTTCTGTAGGGAAAGATACCCTATTTAGTGTATATGTCATTCCCTCCCTAAACCAAATTCAGTGAGAGTAAGGTTGACCAATTCCGTTTTTCCTTCCTGTTCTTCCCCACCATTGTAACAGTTTTCCCTTGCCTCTTCTATATAGGATAATTAATCCCATTCTGTCTCTCCCCATCTACTCTCATTATATTCCTCTCTCACCTCTCAATTTCACCTTTTAAGTATCATCCCTTCCTTTTCAACTGGTCCTGTGCCCTCTGTCTATGTATACTTGTATACATATATTCACATACACACACACATATATACATACTATATACATACACATTTATATTCCCTTCAAGTATTCTTATACTGAGAAAAGTTCATGTTGCAATTATCATTTTTCCATATAGGAATATAAATAGTTCAACTTTAATAGATTCCTTATGATTTGTTTTCCCTGTTGACCTTCTCATGATTCTCTTGCTTCTTGTATCTGAATGTCAAATTTTCTATTCAACTCTGGTTTTTTCATCAATAATGCTTGAAAGTCCTCTATTCCACTGAATGACCATATTTTCCCCTGAAACATGATACTCAGTTTTGCTGGGTAGGTGATTCTTGGTTTTAATCCCAGCTTCTTTGCCCTCCGGAATATCATATCCCAAGCCCTTCAATCCCTCAATGTAGAAGCTGCCAGATCCCATGTTATCCTGATTGTGTTTCCACAATATTCAAATTTTTTTCTTCTTGGATGTTTGTAATATTTTCTCCTTGATATGGGAACTCTGGAACCTAGCTATAATATTCCTAAGGGCTTTCTTTTTGGGATCTTTTTCAGGAGGTGATTGGTAGATTATTTCAACCTAAATTTTGCCCTCTGGTTCTAAAACATCAGGGCAATTTTCCTTGAGAATTTCTTGAAGGATGAATTTCTAGGTTCTTTTTTTGGTCATGGCTTTCAAGTAGTCCAATAATTTTTAAATTATATATCCAGGATCTATTCTCCAGGTCAGTGGTTTGTCCAATGAGATATGTCACATTACTTTCTATTTTTTCGTTTGTTTGGATCTGTTTAACAGTATCTTGATTTCTCATAAAGTCACTAGCTTCCATCTGCTCCAATCTAATTCTGAAGGAATTCTTTTCAGTGAGCTTTTGAGATTCTTTTTCCATTTCGCAAATTCAGTTTTTTAAGGCATTCTTCTCCTCATTGGCTTTTTGAGCCTCTTTTGCCATTTGAGGTTGTCTATTTTTTAAGGCATTATTTTCTTCAGTCAGGTTGTTGGCTCTCTTTTCATGATTTTCTTGCATCATTCTCATTTCTCTTCCCAATTTTTCCTCTATTTCTCTTACTTGGTTTTCAAAATCCTTCTTAAGTTCCTCTATGGCCTGTAATCAGTTCATATTTTTCTTCAAAGCTTTTGGTTCAGGAGTTCTGACTTTGATTTCTTTCTCCTGTTCCATGTTTTGATCCTTTTTGTCCCCAAAGAAGGAATCCAAAGTCAAATTGCTTTGCTTCCTTTGCTTGCTCATGTTGCCACTCAATTACTTGACTTTTGAGCTTTTTGCTACAGTAGAACTCTGCTACCAGAGAGGGGTAGCAGCTTTGTTCCAAATCTCTGGGGTTTTCACAGCTGACAAAGTTATTAGTTGGGTGCCCTCTCTGAAGCCTCCAATGGCTCTGGAACCCTGTCACAGACTCCAGGACCTCCACCCTAGACAACAATCCAGATCCAAGCAGGTTAAAGGAAGAGTGATTACCCCTCAGAATGGTTACTTGGTCCCCCTGTCTCCCTACCATTTGCAGGCCAGGAGCTCTGAAACAGCCACATCACAGTGGCTGGCACTTCAGCCACTTCTCCCTCTGGAGTGGGGCAGAGGCTGGACTGCTCTCCCAGACTCCCTGTTACCAAAGTCTGACTTCTCACTTTGTCTTTGGCATTTCTGGGTTGATAATTCTGGAAACCACTATAGCTACCAATGATCCACTCTTCTGAAGTCCCTCCAGCCTTGGGTGGTCAGGCTGCCCTGGGCCTAAAACTGCATACTCATGGGGGGCTGGGCTCTGCTCCCAGCATGCTGCAGTGGACCTTTCCCTATTGGCCTGCCGGGCTGTCTTCAGTGGGAGGTTTGTTTCTCTCTATCACTTTGTGGGTTCTATAGTCCTAAAGTTTGGAGTCATTTTTATAGGTATTTGAAGTGGTTATGGGGGGGAGCACAGAGAGTTTTCTTGCTTCTATACCACCATCTTGACTCCTCCCTCTTGTGTTTCTTTTATTCTGTCTGAATAGATTTTATTTTAATCAGATACAGTGAATGACAAGTCTCACCATGCAGGGAAAGATTGTCATGTATCTATCTCTGCTTCTAGACTTTCTTCAGTCAATGAAATCCTTGTTAATTTGCTGGAACATACACCAGCCGTCTTTACCCATACCACTGTCATCAGTCATCCACTAATCTAGGCATCTGAATATCCCTACATAATTATCTGGCTCTAGAATGTTGATGTTTAGCTAAAAGGAACCTTAAAAATAACTTAGTTTTTAAAATGAGGAAATGAACATAGAGAAATAAATTTCTTTCTTAAATTTCCTTAGTGAAAGAGAATCCAAGTATCTGGTCCAGTGTTCTTTTCACTATAACACCCTTCTTTCTATATATTCATAGTTATGACTACATGGGGATATAAACACACAAGCACAATACAACCAGGCATGCTTTTTTTCACCATAAGCCTTACCACCACCTTGAATTCCACCTTCTGAACAAAAACTGATAAATGGAAATAAAGAAATCTAGGAGGTGTTTAGAGATAATGTGTCAAAGATCCTAAAACAGTAGCTGGAAAATTGTGATATATTGAATTCAATGGTTAATCAAGTACCAAGAATGTTATCAAACTTCTATTCCTGTCTGTGATTAAAGACCAGTCCATTGTCACTTATATACCTATAGAATAGATATCAATATGTTGGCAAGTAGATCTTGCAAAACTTGTATGTCTACTGCAGGAGTAGGGAACGTAAGGCCTTGAGGGCACATGTGGCCCTCTAGGTCTTTGATTGAAGCCCTGTGGCTAAAACCAAGGCCCAAGGAAATTAAGTGATTTGCTGATGATCACATAGCTAGTAAATTTCAAAAAGTCTGCCACTAACTGAACAGGTAATATTTATAGAATGTAATCAGACACTACTGAGATATTTAAAAATGTGAGATTTCATAAAATTCACATTTCAGTTAAACTCCCCCAACTTGAAGAAAATTTCCACTTGCTACAGATCAATTACATATCTAATTGAAAACTCATTATTCATGTACTTCTGATCTACAATGAGAGAGTAGGGAAAATGATGGAGAGCAAACTAAAATTAAAAATCTTGATCTTCTCTCTGCACAGAAGAATACCATCCCAGTACTCATGTACTGTAGGGAGCATGCAATTAACTAAGAGTAAGAGAATATTTCATTCCTGCTTGGGGACTCAAAATTTCTGCCTATGCAGTTAGAAATGGAAATACTAATGGTTACTATTGCCTGAATTAATGAACCAGTTTCTTATCTTGTGGTATACTTTCCAAAAACTTACTTGTGGTAATTCATCTCTTTAAATGGCTTATGCTCCTTTGGGGGGAAAGAAATATGGATAACAGAATACTGTGAATTTGTATACTGAATTCAAACTCAGTAATCTGTGTTAATGTTGTGAATAACATGAAACAACAGTTTAATCAGCCACTGATGTTCACTTTAGGTTCTCCCGTTTCCAAAGCATCTCAGCTAATTTTGTCTGTCAGAGTCATCCAGCTAGGACTAGGGCTGCTGGTCCTTAGCCATGATTGTCTCTCCCTTGTTTCACAGGAAAGTTCCCAGGCTATCTCCCCCATGGCAGCCTCCCAAGAGTGATGGTTGTGGACTAAGAAAGGGCACTGAGTGACCTAAGAAATAAAATAACAGAGAAGTAAATCAGAGGTGTTCTGGTCCCAGTTAATTCCCCTAGAGATTAATACACATATTAACTTTGATTTGAGATAAAAACTTCATCCAATCATTGCTTTCCAGACTTAAGGATGATGTCTGCCACAATATGTCATGTGGTATATGGATAAACTGAGTTAATTGGACAAATACTTCCAATTATTGACTACTGTTCCCAATACTTACATTCAATTCAATAACTTTGGACTAATGGACAGAGAGCTGACCTTGAAATCAAAAGCATATAGCTTCATGTTAAGTCTTTGACACTTATGCCTCCATGACCCTAGCCCCAGCCCAGAGCAACTGTCTAAGACTATATATGGCAATGACAATGCTAATATTGAGGGATAGAGGAATTTTTCCTAATGCTACAGCAAGGATATCCCAAATCTAGTAAAAAAAAATTGTGCAAGACTCAAAGGTTAAACAGTACCTACTTTTAAGGAAGTTACCTTCTATTAAGGGAAGTGTGGAGAATACAATATGTATGCAGATACATAAATACAAAGTGATTTTTTTTTATTCAGGAAGATCCCCAACAACAGAGGAGATTTAAAAACATCTCCTATAGGAGATAGAAGGGATCTGATTTGAGCTTTGAAGGGAACTAAGAATTCCAAGAGATGGAAGCAAGGAGAAAAAGAATTCCAAGCTGGGGAAATAGCCTACAAAAAGTCACAGTGCAAGAAATGGAATGTTCTCTGGGGAAAGAGTAAGTTCTCAAGTTTGGATAGAATATAAAATTCAGGGTTCATGTCATGTGGGTGGTATAGTAGATACAGAACTGGATTTGAAGGAAAGACTAGAGTTTGAATCCTGTCTTAGATACTTACCAGTTGGATAACACTAAAAAGTCACTTAAATTTACTGTCCCTCAGTTTCCTCATCTGTAAAATGGGGCTACCTCAGGTTCGTAATGAAGACAAATGAACTCATGTGGGAAGAATTTTTTCCTTATTTTTAGTTTTCAACATTCATTTCCACAAAATTTTGAAATACAAATTTTCTCCCTATCTTTCCCCTACTCCCCACCCCTAGATAGAAAGCATATTGAATACCCCTTCCTCCCATCTGTTCTATCTTATATCCTCCTCCATTCCCCCTCTAACTTTCTAGTAGGGCAAGATGGATTTCTATACCCCAGTGCCTGTATATCTTATTTCCTAGTTGCATGTTAAAAACAATTTTTTTAACATTCGTTTTTAAAACTTTGATTTCCAGATGCTTTCCCTTCTTTCCTCCTCACCCACCTCCACTGGGAAGATAAGCAATTAAATATAGGTTGTGCATGTGTAGTTATGCAAAACATTTCCATAGTAGTTATATTGTAAAAGACTAGCTATATTTCCCTCCAACATATCCCACCCCCCACTTATTCTATTTTCTACTTTGACCGTGTTCCTTTTCCAAACGTGTGCTTCTAACTACCCTCTCCCTCAATCTGCCCTCTCTTCCATCATCTCCCCTCTTATCCCCTTCCCCCCTACTTTCCTATAGGATAAGATAATACCCAAATAAGCATGTATGTTATTTCCTCCTTAAGCCAAATTCAATGAGAGTAAGGTTGACCCATTCCTTTTCACCTTCCTGCTCTTCCCTTCCATTCTAAGTTTTCTCTTGCCTCTTTTTATTAGATAATTTACCCTATTCTCTCTCCCTTTCTCCTCCCATTATATTCCTCTCTCACCTCTTAATTTTATTTTTTAGATATCATCCCTTCCTATTCAACTGATCCTGTGCCCTCCATCTATATATACATGTAAACACACTCACATACGAATATATACACACATACACCCTCCTATACATACATATATGTGTATATACATATATATATACATATATATATATATATATTCCCTTCAACTATCCTCATACTGAGAAAAGTCTCATGAGTTACAATTATCATTTGTCCATGTACGAAATAATAGTTCAACTTAAATAAGTTCCCTAGGATTTGTTTTTCCTGTTTACCTTCTCATGCTTCTCTTGTTTCTTGTATTTGAAAATCAAATTTTCTGTTCATCTCTGTTTTTTTCATCAAGAATACTTGAAAGACCTCTATTTCAGTGAATGACCATATTTTCCCCTGAAAAAAAATTATACCCAGTTTTGCCGGGTAGGTAATACTTGGTTTTAATCCAAGCTCCTTTGATCTCCAGAATATCTTATTCTAAGCCCTTTGACCCTTAATGTAGAAGCTACTAGATCTTGTGTTATTCTCATTGTGTTTCCACAATACTCAACTTGTTACTTCATGCCTGCTTTTAATATTTTCTCCTTGACCTGGGAACTCTGGAATTTAGACATAATATTCCTAGGAGTTTTCTTTAGGGGATCTTTCTCAAGAGGCAATTGGTGAATTCTTTCAATTTCTATTTTGCCCCCTGGTTCTAGAGTATCAGGACAATTTTCATGGAGAATTTCTTGAAGAATGACTTCTCAGCTTCTTTTTTTTTCATGGCTTTCAGATAGTCCAATAATTTTTAAATTCTCTCTCCTGGATCTATTTTCTAGGTCAGTGGTTTTTCCAATGAAATATTTCACATTGCCTTCTATTTTTTTAATTTTTTGGATCTTTTTTATAATATCTTGATTTCTCATAATGTCATTAGCTTCCATTTGCTCCAGTCTGATTTTGAAGAAATTATTCTCTTCAGTGAGATTTTGAAGTTCCTTTTCCATCTGGTGAATTTGGCTTTTTAAGGCATTCTTCTCCTCATTGCTTTTTGGGCCTCTTTTGCCATTTGGGTTAGTCTATTTTTAAGGTGTTATTTTCTTCAGTATTTTGGGGTCTCCTTTAGTAGGCTGTTGACTGGCTTTTCATGATTTTCTTGCATCATTCTCATTTCTCTTCCCAATTTTTCCCCTACTTCTGTTTCTTGATTTTCAACATTCTTCTTGAGCTTCTCCATAGCCTATAACCAATTCATATTTTTCTTAGAAGTTTTGATGCAGGAGTTTTGACTTTATTGACTTCTTTTGGTTCCATGTTCTGATCCTTTTTGTCCCCTAAAAAGGATTCTATGTTCTGATTGAGTTTCCTCTGCATACTCATTTTACCAACCAGTTACTTGACTTTTGAGCTCTTTGCCATGGTAGAACTCTGCTTCCAGAGTGGAGACAGCTATGTCCCAAATCACTGGGGTTTTTGCAAATGTCAGAGCGATAAGGAGGTGCCCTCCCTACAGACACCCCAAGCTCTGGCACACTGATCACACACCCCAGGACCACCACCCAAGACTGCAATCCAGAGCCAAGCAGGTCAAAGCAAGAATGATTATCCTGTGAATAGTCACTTTATACCTCTATGATCTGCAGGCCAGAAGCTCCAAAGGTAGACACACTGCAGCTGTGGCCACAGAACCTCTGCCACCCCTCACCCAGGTGGCAGGGGCCAGACCACCCTCTTCTGTCACTGGTTCGAATACAGTTCCCCACTGACCTTTTACTTTATCTTTGGCGTTTATGTATTGAGAAGTCTGGAAACTGCCATAGCTGCTGGTGATTCACACTCCTAAAGTCTGCTCTGGTCAGTCTGTGCCTATAGTGAGGGCTGCCCCGGGCCTCAGACAGTGCAGCTCATGCGGGACTGTACTCAGCTCCCAGCGTGCTGCAACAGATCCTTCTTTTTGGCCTACCAGGATGCCTTCAGCAGGAGATTTGTTTCTCTCTGTCCCTTAGTGGGTTCTGTAGTTCTAAAATTTGTTTAGAGTCATAATTTACAGGTATTGGAGATAGGTGGAGCAGGAGCTCACACCAAGTTCCTGCCTCTACTCCACCATCTTGGCTCCACTGAGATTGTTTTTCAAAAATATAGAAATGCTCACTGATGAACTGTTACTACTTTTTCCCTAGAGCAATCATAATCTTTAAGCGGAAGAAATATGTACCAGACTCCTATATATACCAAATTATCCCCATCTATTCAAACGGATGCTGTGACACTGAGAAAGTCTGGAATGTTACAATTGGTACGTTTGTGTAACAATGGATATTTTATTTCTATTTCTTCCTTTTGATACAAAAATGCTGATTGTCCCTTCAAGGGACAATTACCTTTACAAGGTAACTTAGGTCCTTTATTCCATGGACATTTGATACAAGGGTTATAGAAATGGGACTTGTACTTCTGTATACCTTATAGTCCTTTTCAACCTGGAAACATAGAAAGGTTATAGTTAGTTTGACCTAGCCTTTTTGTTGGTTTTGCTTTTCCCTAGATTTGTGTTTTCACTAATGTAGGGAAGACCTGGGAGTGAGAAAATTCCCTCCACCAATGCAGCTCTATAACTTCTAGTCTTCGCTGCTTGAGGGAATGGAAGATTAAATTTCCATTGTATCACAAGGTTAATATGTATCATACATGGGGGTTGACCCCTGGTCTTCCTGATTGCCGTGCCAGTTCCCTATCCATGAAGCCATGCTGACTCTCATTAGTACTGATATATGCAAAAATTGTGGCACTTCTTGCAACTCTTCTTCATAAAACTAGGGGATTTCCTGATCTCCTCAGTAAATAGTGTCCTCTGAATTCTGATAATTCTTTTTTTTTCAACTTGACTTGTACACTTATCAAATGTAGTAGTAGAAAAAGCAATGGACCTGAAGACAGAAGACCTGGGTGTCAGTCTTGACTCTGCCACTAGATGGTTGATTAGGGCAAGACGTGACTTGTTTGAACCATACTATCATAGCCTAAAAACCTGCAAATAACACTTACATACTTCTTGTGTAAGTGGGGTTATAAAGAAAAATCTTTACAAACTGTCAAACACTTTATATATGTAAACGTATTATTTAGTAAAATATTTCAAGGTTTACATATCATCACTCCTATTAAATTGCAAATTCCCTAGAAGCAGAAAACATATTAATCTTCTTTGCACATTCCCAGTGCCTAAAATAATGACATCCATACTCAGACCTTGCCTCACTCCATCACTTCTCTACCCAAAATATAGTGCAGTGATGCTGGGTGTCCCTTCCCTAAAACACTACTAATTCTGTCTTTCAAGGTTTTGGTATTTGCATGACTGTTGTTAATAATAATAAAAATTGAAATAACTAGCATTTATAAAATTCTATAAGATTTGTATTGCACTTTATATATATTAGATCATATAAAACAGAACCATAAATATCCTTATAGAGGTTGTGAAACTTCGGTGATAGGTTATTATGGTATTCCTTAGCAAATGCCAAAGGCTATGTCTCCTTTAACAAAGTTGTGTGTCAGTATGTTATAAGAGGTTAGTCATGGTACCCATGGCCTTGGCCCAAATTCTTAATTCACATAACAAGTTGGAATGACTTCAGCTGAGTGGTACCCTAAGGTCTAGCAGATATTTTCAATGTGACTCCTCCAGGGCAAGCAAGTCCAGGTATATGTGGTTCCTGGTAGCAAAGCATTTAATTTTGTAGAGCAATAACACTCAAGTCTTTAATGAAAGGTTAGAAAACTTTAAAGAATGACTCCTCCCCAAAAATATCTCTCATTCCCTTCTGCCTTCCACCTACCTCATTCTACCCTGGATCTATTTCTGCAATGGCATTTCATTCAATGGTTTTCCTATTTCTGTGAACGGTATTTTTTGTTCCTTCTGACAAAGTTCCAGATTTCAAATTTTGCAATTGGCAATGACTCTCCCTTCTCCCTTGACCCTTATATAATTAAACATTGAAACTACCAATTCATCCTTCATAATGTTTCTAGCTTCTGTCCCTTCCTTTCTATTCCCACTATAGCCACCCTAGCTAGGCATTTTCCACTTTGTCACTCAATTAGTATGATGGTGTCTTTAATGGTTTTCACTCCCTTCAGTCTTTTCATCATCCAGTCTATTCTGCATAATAATCAATCAATAAGCATTTAACAAGCACCTACTATGTGCCAGGTATTATACTCTATGTTAGAAATACAAAGCCATAAGTGAAGGGCCTTAAATTCTATTGGGGGTATAGACATATACATTTAAAGATGTAGTAGACATTAGAAATGACTATCCCAATAGGTGGCCTGAGATGGGATGATTTCTCTTCTACTTGACTTATTACCTTATTAATTCTTATCCTACATTTTAAATAAATAAATGGATACATTTTGGTATTTCCCCATAAATTAAGTGAGATTCCTAATCTCTAGTCAGCTTCTCCTAGCTTATAAAACATGAAAACAACCAGAGATAATTCCTCTTTCCATACATCTTTGTCCACCCTCTTTTTTAAAATATCAATCTCTCTTGTCTAATGGGTTTAAATAAACATCACCATCACAGGATACAAAATGTATTAACAACTCAAAGACATATCTAAATTTTACAAAAATTTAGGAGTGAGAAAGATCACAACCAGAGTCGCCTCTATTGACTGCAGCTACTAACACCACCACAGGGTGTAGTCCAACAGTTGGTCTCCCTTGGGATGTCAGTCAAGGTTTATCCTCAACAAGTCTCTTTATAATATCTCTTCACAAGGTAGAAGATAACTCAGTCACTTCAGAAAATTCTCCTACTCCTTTATCTCTATACTCAAACAGCTTCTCTCCAGCCATAACAGTTAAGAGTCTCGATAGAAAGACATTTAAACTCTCAATCTTCTCACAAACTCATCACAGGTGACAGTTAAACTGCTAAAGATTCCATTCCCTCTTTAAAGAAACCATAACTTTATCTATAGTCTCCTGAGGATAGCCAATGGGATCTGGTGTTACAGAGGTATGTTTAAAGACAGAATGAAACTTTGTATCACCACCAGATTCCTCTTCTAAAAGACAGTTTTCATGTCATTCCTCTGCCCTAACACATCAGCCCAGCTTTGAAGATGACCCCATAATTAGGATCTAATCTATTTTTTTCCTGTTAATGAACAAAATGAATCCTCTGCTCTAGCCAGACTCTACTCATCATCCCATGAATATGGTTTATAAATTCCCATATATTTAACACCTGTAATGAAACTTATTCAGTTTTCTCAACCTATCCAAACCCTACCCAGGTCCAGGACCATTAAACCACCATCCATAAACCATTCTAGTTCACAGCAATTTCTCCCTTTTCTAACATCTGTATCATTAATTAGTCATTATTACTCACTATTGGTTATTAAAATGCATGACTTTGTGCAACTCTTTTCCTTTCTATGTGGATTTGTTGTTTGGTCATTTCAAAGTTCAACTCTTCGTGACCCCACTTTGGGATTTTTATGGCAAAGATAATGGGGTGATTTGTCATTTCTTTCTCCTACTCATTTTACTGATGAGAAATTGAGGCAAACCTGGTCAAGTGACTTGCCTGGGGTCACACAGCTAGTTAAGTGTTGAGGCCATATTTGAACTCAGGAAGATGAAACTTCCTGACCTCATGTCCAGCACTCTTATCTACTCTGCCACCAAGCTGCCTTTTCATCTGTCTGTTTTTTCTCAATTCAACTGTAAGTTTCTTGCAGGCAGGAATTCGGTCTTCATATTGTTATTACTTATGACAATTACATATCTGAATTCAATGTACAACACCATAACAAAAACCTAGTAAATTAATTTGATTCAGCAGTTTAGATTGGATCATTATACAGACCATTAATTTCATGTAGGATCTGCTGTACCATTAAAACTCTGTAATCTTAAGCATACCATGGTCTTGACCCTATTTTCCACTTTGTGATCTATCAGCACATCTCTTGACATTTGTACTTCTAAGCAAGCAGAAAAAAGGCAGATTTCAGCTGCTTCTTAAAATATAATATTGGTGGCCTGCTGGGTCTCCCCAGTCTATGACCTTCAGGCTTATTGTGGCTCCCCACTATGGTGCAGATTCTGCAAAGCAGTCCATAATCCCTTTCCTATGTGTCCTGTGCTTTTCCATTGTGCAGTCACTGACAAATACGAGTCCTGCTATGGCCCTAGACAAAATTAGGGAGTAGGTGACGGTCTTTGGTACCTTTACTCTCTATTTCCTATACTTGGTTCCTCCCTCCAATTAGGCTATCTCCTCTCCGACTTTCACATACCCACTTCCCTCCTGTGCTTCCCCTCCCACTACTCTTTTTAAAACTAGTTCTTAAGAAATTATCAGTTAGTGATAAATTAGTGTCATTTGGGTCAATATATAATACATTATGATCTCCATGGGCATCAGCATTTTAAACCTTCTCTCTAACTGTGGAAATTTCACTCCATTAAAGGAACTGAGCCATTGACTAGCAGGTACAATGGATATTTGGGAGAAAGAGGGGTAAGAGTACCTTAAAATTAAGCCACATTTGTATTTCTCTGTGCATAAAGCTGACCCTGCTTAGAACATCCTAGAGTTCATGATCCAGGTAGAACAGTGACTTCCATGGTTCTTGTGTGTTCTCAAGCATGACTGCCTAAATAAATGACAAAATATGTAGCTTTTATATACTTTTGCTTTACTCTCAGGTGATGGAAAAAGGGAATAAGAAGCCACCCACTCTAATTTAACAGGCCAAAGCATCAGTTATGGAATAGTAATGGATTTTGGTAGGCAGCCCAAGTCACTTAGTGACTGCTGACAAAGCTGTCATCATTTATTATCACATATAGGCTTTGATGTTTGGGTACACTTTTCCCACATATAATGGGCCAGAATGATATTAACTGAACAGTACAACACTAGCCTAAAACTATATTACAGTTCCAGAAGAAAAAAAAGTTGTTGGTAACGTGGAAACTGACTAGTGCAAAAATCTCTAGGCAATATCACCAGACATTCTTGCCTATCATATTGAGCATGGCAATGTCCCCAGCAACTTTCTTGTATTCCTACTCAAAGAAAGTTATGTTGCTACTGGCTAAATTTGCATAACACATTTCATCCAAGGGGCTGAAAGCACCTGACAAGTATCATTGCATTTGTTCTCATATAGGAAGTGGAGAAATAATATTTTTTTTAAAAAAAACTAGAGTAATTAGGTGAAAACAACAACTAAAAAGTGACTGAACTGAAAAGGAAAACCCAGGCTCCCTCACTTCCAGTCTCCTGATAGTTTCACTAGATTTCACACTCCTTTTTAAGATAACCATCATTATAACTGCATTTGTATTGTAGCAGGAATTCCTTTAACAGAGGTGTATGTGTATATACACGCATATACTTTTATACACACACATAAAATACATGCATACAATCTATATTACATGCACATATCTATATTACATATAATATATGTATGTGTTTATATATATGTATATATGTGTGTATATTATATATAAAATCCCCACCACTACCAACTACATTCTTTTACACCATTTATTGCTGTCAATAATCTTTATTTCTTAATCTGATGTCTTAATTCCTTTGCCGCCTTCTCAGTGATACCTTGAAAAAGAGAAGCCACTGACAATGATGAGACTGATAATTACCTTTCTCATTTCTCTAATGCACACAAAATCCTCATTAGTATAAATGAAGGCAATAAGGAAAGTACACATCCTAGCATGTAATATCTTTGCAAAAATGAGATGTGTAAGGACATGAACCTACAAATATCCTCAACGTTAAAAATAAAAGTTACCTTCATTAAAATGGCCTCCCCCAAATCAAAGGTGGGAATGCATTTGAAATGTGTTTCCTTTTAAACACTTCTCAGATTGGTTGCAAAATAGAGAGTTTGAAACTACTGCATATGATTTAGCTGAAGCAAATCATTACCACTTTTCCCTAGGCTCTGATGGTCCTACCACAAGAGGTAAGTAAATGTGTTTTAAGGCTCTTTTTCAGCATTACAAAATACGAGATATTACTGAGCACCACAGTATGAATACTAAATACAAGAACATAATTATGATAAACTTGGCTCGGTAGTGGCAGCTATATAATAAAACAAATTGAAATAAATAAGTTCATTTTATAATCTAGACATGCTGACACAGAAAGCAAAAATTGAAATGGTATAGTTATTGTTAGTTGCTTTAAAAAAAACTATATCAGTCCAGCAAGAGAAATGCAAATGAAGGTGATTATACTACACTATAGTAGCTTTGATCTGAGATTCACAGTATATTTATTTGGGGTTCCAACTACTAATATACAAATGAATTTTGACAAGGTTGTAAATCACCTTGTTTCAAAACTAATCCTGATTTTAAATCACTTACAGCAAAGCATTGCAAGCTGAGGTATCATCCCAGATCCACCTGGTTGCAGTGATCAGAATATCCTTGTGGCTATTTCAAATTTAAATTTAATCTTCTCTATGAAGGATTTGGTCCATGGTGCCAGAAGTGTGAATTTTAACTTGGCTTCAAGATGCCTGCTTCCTGAAGACAAGGTAAAGTCTGAGAGTAATCAGGAAGGCAAAATTATCACCATTTAATGGCTTACCTTGTATTTCTTCAGAAGACTGCCAAATTCCTACTACTATGATCAATATCATTTGCCCCCACAGAGATAGAGTCAAGCATGATTTAGGGAACCAGGGAGGTCATTAGTTTTTTGCTGCACTGAGGTTCACTCTAAGTAGATATTTTTAGCTAAAGGTCAAGTTCAAAAACACATAAAGTATAATGTGTTGTTATTTACTTTCAGAGATGGTACTACTGAATCACTATTAGGAATTCATTCATTTTGCACTGCTTTACTGATAACCATAATGGATTCTCTGGGGTTAATGGTGAATACCTATAATCCCTCCTCCTAGGGGAAGCTGAGCCTGCTAGATCCCTTGAGCTCAGGAGTTCTGAGCTACAGTAGCACTAAAGTCAAGAGGGTGTTCACACTAAGTCTGACACAAATGTGGGGAAAAGGGAGGTGCCACCAGGATGCCAAAAGAGAGGCAAACCCTCCCATTTAGAAAACTGAGAAAGTCAAAGCTTCTGTATAGATTAGCAGGAAATCATCCCAGGAAAGATAGTGGAACTTAGTAAAATAATAATAATAATAGTTTGTGCTTGCCCAGTATCTCATGCACATCAGAGTGATGGGTTCAGTCTACAGTCAATTTGTGACTATAAAATACACTGAAATATAGGGATAAATCAGGCTTAAAACATATCCAACATAGAAAGCACAAACAGGCTATCTGTATTATGATTTTGTTTTCAGTTTTTGCTTCCTGGTTATTTTTCACTTCGTAAAACAGATGGATGTAAGTATTAGGGGGAAAAATAGTGTTTTGTGAACAAAAACCTGGAATGATCTCCAACTAATCAGACAAGAGAAAGCCACTGAACACATGAATTAGAATCGCTACTATGACCTTAGAGTATCGCTATTTCACTTCATTTCCCTTTATGACATTACTTGAGAAAGAACAGATATTTTCTCCATTATGCAAATTGTAGAAGTAAGTTATAAAAGAGGCAAAATTAGGTATTCAAGGTTGGGACAAATTTCATTGATCCTCTGTGTTCAGGACAAAGTCTTTAGATTAAATAAAACATGTATCTCTTGTAGGAGCATCCAGGTGGGTTATAGGATTAGAAATCCATACATGAGCAGATAGCAAGTATTTAGCGATAATTAATTGTTTCAATTTCAGTTATACTTGCTAATTGATCCAAGCCTGCTAGCATGACATCTTGTGGCTGTGGTTGGGATGGGCAGGTGGATAAGCCCTACTGGATAATTGGTTAATGAAGGCCAATCAATTTTTTTTTTCTTTAGGATAAAAATCTAAGTCTCAACACATTTGACCCATGGGACATATATGTGTGTGTATTATATACACATACATACACACACACACACACACACATATATATATATGTGTATATATATATATATATATCTGTATATATGTGTGTGTATATTTCTAGCCCAGGAAAATTTTGCTTGCTGCTTACATACTGAAGTAAAAGACCCTTAAAAACTTGTGGTATTTTTTCTCCAATGCAATATTAAATTCTTTGAATTTGGGGGCCATTTCATTATTGTCTTTATGATACCTTGAACATAGTAATTGCTAAATCAAGTCTGGACAAATTAAATTGAACTGCATAGTCAATAATGAAGACAAGACAAAATGTCTTGGACTCACGTTGTCAAGTAAGGGCCTGTGTGTGTGTCTGTCTGTTTCTCTCTCTCTCCCCCTTCCCAGGACTTGGCTATCAACAGCACTCATGCCAGTGATACTTAAAGAAATATGGGTCATTTCCATTTCATACTTTCCTCACCCTGAGAGTCAAGGCAGTAATATTCTCACTTTGTGAGAGTATATAGCTAAATATATGTATATGTGTATATATATATGTGTGTGTGTGTGTATACATATATGTATGTATGTATATAGTCAAGATTCTAAAAATGGAAATTTTCTTTAGAAAACCACAACCTTGTCATGGAACATCCACCCTCTCCCCTCAGGCTCTGTATCTTTGAGCATCCAAAAGATAAAAGGCCACAATCTTGGCACACTACTGTTAAAAGACTGCCTATCCCATGTCAAGCCATAATTACTTCTCTGAATTTATATAGCATTATTAGATTTACAAAATGGGACAACTAGGGGGTACTATGGATAGCCTCCTGTGCCTGGAGTCCAGAAAATCTGGGTTCAGAACCAACTTCAGACACTTACTAACTGTGTGACCCCTGCCAAATCTCTTAACCTTTGTTTGCCTCAGTTTCTTCTAGTACAAATAAATAAAAGGAATAAAAGCAACATCTATTGTTATGAGGATCAAAAGACATAATATTTGGGGCGACCAGGTAGCACAGCGAGTAAGAGCACTGGCCCCAGTGTCAGATGACCTGGGGATCGAATCCGGGCTCAGACACTTAGCACCCACCCAGAAACACCTGGCCGTGTAACCTTGAGCAAGTTACTTAACCCCAATTGCTTTAAAAAAGAGAGAGAGATAATATTTGTAAAATACTATACTGCCTGGCACCTAGTGGTACTATATAAATGTTTATTTCCTTCTCCCTTGTTTTCCTCACTACACCGTCAAATGGGTAATGTAAAATATTTTAATCCTCATTTTAAATATGGGAAAACTGAGGTCTAGAAATATTGACAAACAAGGTAATATCATTAGTGTCAGAATCAAGACTTGAAACTGAATGTTCTAAATCTGACTTTAGCGTTTGAGATTTTTTTTCCCCACACTGTTCCACATTGACTCTGTACCTGAGAGTGTTTTTTTTTATGGAAATTTTCATTAACTGATTCACAATTATAATAAACTTGCTTTATTATATTTGTGATTTTACAATTAGTGCCTTTTGCCTAAGTTTTTCAGGCTACTTCACACATTAAGTCCTTGAAACACCTTTATGGAA
The DNA here is from genome assembly GCF_028583685.1 of Petaurus breviceps papuanus. Lineage (NCBI taxonomy): Eukaryota > Metazoa > Chordata > Mammalia > Diprotodontia > Petauridae > Petaurus > Petaurus breviceps. The sequence goes on from NW_027186473.1 coordinate 4,396,145, forward strand.
TAGCAGGAGAGGGGAACGGATAGTGATTTCCTCAGAAAAGGAAAGTAAGACTGAGTAACCACAACAGGAAGAGAAATTATGTATTCTGGTATCCTTGGTTGAATGGCCTTCCCAATAAAACGTTTCTGGTTGCTGCATGAGACAAGCTTAGGCAAAATGTGGCAAAATTCCTAGGCAGTGTCTGTAAACTGAGAAAGATAGACCCTAAGGCCTCTCCCAGCTTTATGATTCTATGACTATTGACTGCCTATAAAGGACAACTACTAAATTGTTCAATTAGCAATTTGCCTTCTGGTAGGGCAAAGAGAGCATGAAATTATGTTCTTGCCAAAATTACCCCTTAATACTCTCTCTCCCCATCTATTTACACCACTGAAAATATGTTAGAAAGAGTACTATATTTAAAGAGTTAAAATCCTGGTTCTATTATTTATTGGTCATGTGACCTTGGGCAAATTACTTCAGCTTTCGAGCTTCATTTGTTCATTGGTAAAATTAAAGGATTAAACAAGATAAGAGAGGCCTTAAGCTTTTATTGTGTCCTAATCCCTTCAGCAGTTTGGCGAAGTTTATGGAACTCTTCTTGGAATCATATTTTTTATTGCATAAAACAAGATATATAGCTTTACAACATGTCAAATATATTGAAATACAGTTTTCAAAAATATTTTTTAAACACAATTTAATTGTCAAGGTTCCTTTTAGCTCTAACATTCTCTGATTCCAGTAATAATTGGACAACATGCCCTAAGTTATAATAGAAACTGATTTCTATGATCTTTCATCCTGCAGTCAGTGAGTGAAATTAAAATAACACATTCTGAATTGTTCAATCATTCCTGTATGAATGAGCACATCCAATCACTCCAGAGTGTTTCTCCTTCTTCGAATTTTCCTTTCATCCTTTTGTCCATGTAGCACCTGGAATGGTGGAACACCTCCAGACTAACAAGGAATGAATCTTCTGTGGTCAGTGGGGAACAAAGTACCTAATACTTAGAGTAACAAATTCAGAGAAAGTTGGTATCGGATATGTCCGGACAATTATCAGACCCAATCCCCTCATTTTACAGATGGAAATCCCGAGGACCTCCAGCTGTAAAGTAACTTGCCTATTATTACATGGCTAGCCAACGGCAGAGTGAAATCTAGAACTCAGACCTTCAGAAACTTATCAACTTTCCACTACATCATGTTGTCTCCCTTAAAAAGAGCATTGGTGTACCATTTGACATAGCAATATAACTTCTAAGTATATACACAAAAGAGAGGGGAAAGCATTTATAGCAGTAGTGGCAAAGAAGAAGAAATGAAAGAAGGGAATACCCATCATTTTGGGAATGGTCAAACAAATGACTGTATAGAAACGTAACTGAATGCTATTGTGCCCTAAGAAATGCTGATATGGATGATTTCAGTAAAATCTAGGAAGGCTAGGATTTAAAACAAAATAAAAAATACGAAATAACTATGTGGTTCAAAGCAAGTATTGATGTGCATGGCTGGTGGAGGAAGTTTCCTCATTGGGCGATCCCAATATCAATGTAATATCAGGGCAGGTAGGGGTGGAAGTTGAATGATGAGGCAGTTTTCATTCCTCTCTCATAGAAACAATATTTAAAAATATTCCTATTACAGGATTCTTAGGTAAAAATTCTATGAAGGTGAACCACTCTAGTCTGTTAGCATGTACATTTATGTATGTATAGCTATATACATACACACATACATATAAACATGTACATATACGCAGCCACATGTGTATAAATGTGAATATACACACATATGTATGCACATGTATATACATACATACTAACAGACAAGAGTGATTCACCTTCATAGAACTCTTATCTAAAGAATTTCTTCACAAAGAGGAATTTGTGAAAACAAAGCAAGACAAAAAAAATCTGCTAATGACTCATAAATAAGGCAAATAGGAAAAGAAACTTCTACTAATGTCTCTTAAGTCAAATATGGCCAGGGAGTTCAATTACATAATACATACCTCCTAGGTTTGGGCCAGTGGGCCCAAAGATTGGTAGAAGTGAAGCAGTCAAATGGAATCCCTGATGGAAATAGGGAGCTAGTTAGCTAGATATATGGACAGATATGTTTTCTACAGCTTCTGCTCACATGCAACATCCAGCTTTCACATCACATGCTGACCCTCCCTACCATGATACAGGCACAGAAATTTTGTGGTGATGCTTCCAGAGAAGTCTAGTCTCCAGAAAGCAAATATTGTTGATTTAAGAACATATTTCTTTATTCCTTACTCCAATTCAATTGGAAGATCCCTCATATGCCAACCTTGAGTCCATTTACTGGCTAAAATAATGTCTTCTCAAATGACTAAGAACTAAGGACAATAGGATCATACGATTTAAAACTGGAAGGGACCAGTGAGATTCTTCAGTCCAAACCCTTCATTTTTGTCTGTAGAAACAGACCCAGAAATATTAAATGACTCACCCAAAGTCCCTCAAGTATTTCTGGTTTAATCTCTTTAAATTACAGTATTTACCTCTAACCTATTGCAGGAATATGACAATTAAAAGAATGATATCATCAGCTATCCAGGAAATAAGAAGAAACTAGTATTTATATTTTTTCATGTTTAAACATATGTAGAACATATGAATAGTTCTCAAATTCACAAAAGTAATAATTTTACAGAACTGTATTGTGCACTGACTACTGACAAATTAGTGTGATGGTTTATGTATATTTAATTAGTTAATTGCATCATATATTTAAAACAAATTTTATATAGTATTTAGTAAATTTAACTATACTATATTTTATGTAGTACATATTCATGTAATACACGTACAAAACATATATATCTTGACATATGTATGTATGTATGCATGTATATATAAATATATACATACACACATATTCTTTTCATTCCTTTCCTACCTAATAGAATCACAGAGTTTCAAGTTTTGAAGGGTACATAGTAGCTATATTGTCCATACCTAATAATGGCACTCTCTTGGTTATAAGTTGGCAAATAGCTATTGTTGGAAAATTTCCAGTTAGGAAGACACTACTCTGGCACTACATAGCCCATTACACTTTGTGGTCCTTTTTAATTTTTAGAAAGTTTTTCATAGGGGTGGCTAGGTGGCGCAGTAAATAGAGCACCAGCCCTGGAATCAGGAGGACCTGAGTTCAAATAAGGCCTCAGACACTTAACACAAAAACTAGCCATGTGACCTTGGGCAAGTCACTTAACCCCAATTGTCCTCCAAAAAGAAAAAAAAAATAGAAAGTTTTTCACGGTCACTGCTCTGCTATTGTTTTCTTTTTATTCCTGAGACTAAGCACCAGTTTAGTTTTTGAAAGTTAAACCCCATTTCTCTTAGTTTTGTCTTTGGGGGCCAAAGGGAAAAATTATAGTCCCTCTTCCAGTTGATAACTCTTCAAATCCCCAGAGAGTTCCTGCACTCTCCCTTTTACTGTGTTATAGTTAATCAATGAGGCTATTAGTCCCCTCTCCATGTGATTTATCCCATTATTAGAATGCAAACAATTTAAAGATAGGATCTGGCACTTTTCTATTTGAATTTCCAGTACAGAAATGCAATAGCTGATTTTATATATACATATATATAATATGTGTTTCATAAATGCTTGATTTCTGAATTAGTCAGACCACCAACTTGTTAAAGCAAATATAAAAAATCAATAAAAGGCTAACATATTTAATACCTTTCATTTATTTCAAGTCATTTATTCAATCCAATCTAATAAACATTTATTAAGTGCCTGCTTTGTGTCATTGTGCTAAGGACTGGGAATACAATTAGTAAAAAGAAAGATGGTCCCTGCCCTAAAGGAGCTTGCGGTCTAAAGGAAGAGATAACACACAAGGAGGCAAGGAAGGGTATGTGTTGGGCTGGGGGTGGGGCGGGGAAACAAGATACCAAGTGGTACATGAAGGGTATTGGCAGGAGATCATTTCTGCCCCAACAGCCCTCCAATCAAAGAAGACAGAAGGCTGAAGGAGGTGGTGTTAATCAAGACTTGAGTTAACAGCATGGTAGTATTTGTTGGGGATTAAATAAAAGGGAAAAAAATCAGTTTATATTTTGAATCATCTCTAATCTGCTACCCAGATTTTGAATTCTCAATTTCACTTAGAAGTCAGAATGGTGGTTCAGCCTCATAACAGTAAAATTATCTAGTTCCACTAGTTTGGGTATTGATAGTCTCAAGTAATCCTGACCCCCAGCTCTCAGGCTCAATCTGCCCATAATGTTACTAACCATCTTAGTTCAAATATAACCCATTTTAGCCAATACATAGCACAAGTCCAGCACTAACAGAGTCATAAACATGTTTAAAATATCATTGAATGCTTCCTTAATCCACAAATCCATATTCTCCAAATAAATCAAGTTCTATATATTGAACTACACTGAACTTTCAGAGCTTTAAAATAAACAAAACCAAGCCAACACAACCAGATAGTTTGTTTGCCCCCTTTTAAAATTTATCTTATTAATTGAAGATTTTGCTGACATTAGCCAATACTCAAGTCAAACTAGCCACCACTTATAATTCAGGAAATTGATTTCAACCTATAAATGCCTTTATTTAAGTGACATCCCAGGAGCAGTTGTATATTTTCTTTGTCCATTCTTTTATTTAACAGTAAAAATAAATCTATCCCAAAACAGAAGTCAGTACATTAGGAGAGTTGAAATTTAAGCCTCACTTTAATCTTATCAAACTGGTCAATACTGCAGGGTTCCAAAAAGTGCTGAACTAGTGGACTGTTATTTTTTAAACTTTCATTAAAATGCCATGTTCTGTGCAGAAGATCTGATGACTTCATTACATGTTTTTTTTTTGCAAATATACATGTCTATAAATATTTGGAAATTTGCCCAACCTAGAAAACTTTAGTTCAAATGATTTAAGTGGTCCTTTAGACAAATTTCCAAATAATGGCTATGTGAATATGTATAAATATACATTCCCCTATATCTTATAGTTATTTTTTCTAGTCCTAAAATGAAAAAAAGAAAAATCATTACTAAACACTGTTACTGTGACAAAATAAATGCATTTTATGTATTCTTCAAGAAATAAAATCTGTCAAAGATGGCAAATTACATAGGGTGTATCTAAAGTAAAGTAAATGTTATCTACTAAAACATGGCAATAATTTATTTCAATCCTTATTTTGCAAATTATTGCAAAAATATTATTGCCAAAAAATCATATTTTTCTCTTAGTTCTTTTCATTTTACCTAATAAAAGAGTTCAATTAATCACAAAGAACTCCAGAGCTGAGGATTAAGTACTAGCATTTGAATTCCCAAAGGAAAAGGGACCAGTATCAGCAAAGGTTTGATGTTCTATCCCTTTTTTCAATTTGATTTTAAGTTCACTCTTGCTTGCCCAGGTCCACCTAAAAACTGAGATTTAAGAGGGGAAAAAGGTCCAATGGGACTTTAATAAAGCCTTAAGAGCAGAATTCCTAAAGTAGAACTCCTACATAGAACATGGTGATGTCTTTAAAAGCATGAGGTTTTAAAGTTCCATTTTCTTAAATGGCAGCAGGTGGTTCACAACACCCTCCAATGTTTTTACATTCAGAGACATTTTGTATTATCTTCTGTTGGCTTTATTACTAGTGATATTTACATGAAAATGGGATGTTTATATCTTAAAGGTTCATCTGCAGATCTACTTATTCTCCTACTGACTGCTAAACCAAATGTCCTTTTGGCCGCTGGAGAAATTGTCACAATATAATTTAACAAATGATTTCATGTAAAAAAGGAACCTTAACAAAAAGGATCAATAAATAAAAATTCTGTTTTTATTTAGGTATAATCATAAAAATATCCCCAAAGAATCTATGATTTCATCATGTTAAGAGTGGGGGCACTCAGGAACTCCCTCCTCCAATTTTTCTGACTTTGTAGATAAGTTCTGGGGAATTGTTTGAAGCACAAAGAGGTTAAAGGCAAGCATCAGAGGCCAGTTTTGAACATGTCAGGACAACTCCAAGTCAATCCCACTTTATCCACTATGCCATGTTGCCTCTTTATGAAAGCATTGGATAGTTCAGTCTGATTTTAGTATTCCTCTCTAAGTAGAATATAACAAATATGGTATCATTTCAAAACTATCTATGTAGCTTTCATTATTTAAAAAATATTAATGGTAAACAGTCATTTGAGCTCTTGTAATTCCAAATCTTGCCTACATTTAATTAAATGAATCAGAGTGAATTTGAAACAGAAGTTACACCCACTAAAACAGATTCAATTTTGTATACTAGTTTGGTAACAGCATAAATTTCTGGTTCAAACAATACCAAGCATCACCATGGCAGTAAGGCAAGGGAAAAAGTCATTCTAAATTTACAACTCATCAACTAAAGAGGAAGAAATCAGGGCATGTTATACATTACCTTATGTCTTATCCAATTAATTGATGGGGTCTTATCCCTGAATGTCTTACAATAAGAGAAAAATAAAAACAGCGTAATAATAATGATGGCAGATAAACATTAATGGATCCATGAGCAAGCATTTATTAAAGACCAATTTTGTGCCAAGTAGTGGGCTAGGTGCTGAGAATAGGATGACAAAAGAAAAAGAGAGCTTTTACTTTAAAAGCTTGCATTCTACAAGGGGAGAGAAGATACCCATATATATGGCAGGTATGTACCGAAAAAAAAAAAAAAAGATAAAAGCTAACCCTGGTCAGGCAAGCATTTCCAGATTTCCAGCTGGGACAATAACAAGGACCTGGAAAGTGGTACCTGGAACAAGTCTTGAAAGAAACCAAGGACTCCAAGAGGTAGTAGTGAAGGGGAGATGTATTCCTACAGGGGAGAAAGACAGTTCAAAGACTGGAATGTTATATGGAAAAAGATCAAGAAGGCCAGTATGACTGTAGAATGCTGACCATAGGACAGATATATAGAGGAGAATAATGTGTGATGAGGCTGAAAAGGTAGGATGAGGCCAGCTTGTAAAAAAGCTTTAAATGCCAAATAAAAATTTACATTTTATTCTAAACATAATAAGGCACCTCTGGAATTTATTGAGTTGGGGGAAGGGACATGGATAGACTCATACTTTATCACTTTAGGGAAGCTGTATGAAAGATTGAGGTGGGGAGAGTTGAGGCAGAGCACCCAACTAGGAGGCCATTATTACAGTTCAGGTAAGAGGTGGCAAGAGCTTAAACTAGGGTGGTGCTCGTCTGAGTGATAAGGAGTCTCTAGGGCGCAACAAACATTTTAATGCAGCTTTAGGGACTTCAGAAGTATAAATGCCATAACTTTACTAAAAAAAGAAAGATTAATTATTTGTTTTTAAAATATTGATATAGTTCTTATAAAAATTCCACATAACCACCATCTTGTGCTATACAGCAAGCTACTTAATTTTTGAAATTTATAAAAATTTACTGTTCAGTGACCGAAAGGATCATATTTGTATCCCCAGACTTAAGACATCCAAAGAATGTGGTTTGAAACATGCAATGTGGTTTTGACATGACTCTACAAGAAAAGGTCTAATGGATACAGATCAGGTTGTAAAAGTAGTAAAACCACAGGTCCTATCATACCAATCCACTGGTCTGAGAAAGTGTCATCAAGGAACTGTCACACATTCCTTGCATAACAAGGAGTCCTGTCTTATTAAAAAAAAATAAAATGTATGTGGCAGTTATGTGATTCAGTGAATAGAGTATCAATCATGGAGTCAGGAGGACCTGAATTCAAATCTGGCCTGACTGATTAAAGTAAGCTTGTTAACCCATTTTGAGTTGTTTTCCTTTATCAAAGCAGATCTAAGAACCTGTGCTGGTAGCAATCCCTGAGGACTCTTGGGGCACTTGCCGCTACAAGCACCAACCCTGAAGTTAGGAGGACCTGAGTTCAAATGTGGCCTCAGTCACTTAACACTTACTATCCGTGTGACCTTGGGCAAGTCACTTAAACCCAATTGTCCTGCCTTCCTGCCCTCCAAAAAAAATTTAATTTACTATTAAAAATTAGCAAAACTAAAGAAATATATGAGACATTTAATCTTTCAAATGATTTTTTTCTTAATTTGTAGCATTTAAAACTTGCCAAAGCTTAAAACTATATCAAGATTTTTGAGACATGTATATACAAATGAAATTACAAGATTTGACAAACAATTGGATATGTGTGCTCAAGAGCAATGAGTAGACTAAAGAATTAGAAGATTAGAGGGTTTTGTAGAGCAATGTACATGTTGAAACTCCTAGTAACAAGGTGGGGGTTGGGATGGATAGGACAACTATGGACAAGACACAAAACTCAAAGAGAAAGAAAAGAGAATGCTTTGAGAGCTAGTAAATAATTGCCACCAGAATATGGATTGGGTGCTTGAGTAGAGTCAATCTCAAAGAAGGAGAATTTCCTGAGTGATGGGGGAAAGAGTCTAGAAATGGCAATAGGGAACAAAGAAGATCCTTTTCTGGGACCAGTATAATATGGGACATAGAGGAAGAAAAGGTGCAGTATCGCAATGGATAGCCAGGGACACAGGTGTCATTCCAGAGGACCCAGGTCTCTGGGAATACAAGAAAATGGAAGAAACAAATGTGAGAGGAAGCCTTGAAAAATTAAGGGGAGTAGGGAAGCTAGGTGGTGCAGTGAATATAACACTGGCCCTGGAGTCAGGAGGACCTGGGTTCAGATCCAGCCTCAGACACTTAACACAAAAACTAGCCATGTGACCTTGGGCTAGTCACTCAACCCCAATTGCCCTCCCCCCCCAAAAAAAATTAAGGGGAGTTTGCGGATTATGGAACGAGAGTTCTGGATTGGCATATCTGGAGTGCGATATTTGAGGTAGATGGGGAATGAGGAAATAGGCAGTAGACATGAGGAAGATGATTTACTCTTCAGTATCCATTGATTCTATATCAGTGATATGGAGGGAATAAGTTTTCTAACCATAAGAAAGTTAATCTGGACCATGAATCAGTTGATGGAAGCTGCTCCCATTTTCCTTATAACAGACCCATGGGGCAGGTAGCAAATGCAGATTATTATTCCCATTTTACACATCAGGAAACTGATGGCAAGAAATGAAGTGATGTGGGGTGGCTAGGTGGCACAGTGAGTAAATCGCCAGCCCGGAGTCAGGAGGACCCAAGTTTGGTTCCAGCCTCAGACACTTAACACCCACACAAAAAAACTGGCCATATAACCTTGGGCAAGTTACTTAACCCCAACTGCCCTCCAAAAGGCATAAAAAATAATAATAATGAAGTGATGTGCTCATTACTACATAGTTCAAGGTTAAGATTCTAACTTGGGTTCTATACTCCATCCACACTATTAGTCAATAAATATTTATTAATCATCTACCATGGCCCAAGTGCTAGGTATACAAAGAAAGGTAAAAGATGGTCCTTGCTCTCAAGGAGTTCACAGTCTATTGGTGAAGACAGCATGCAAACAACTGTGAACAAATAAGCAATGTACCAAATAAATTAGAAAAAATCAACACAAAGAAGTTGGTAGAATTAGGAGGGAATGTGAAAGGCTTCCGGGCAGAAGCCAAAACTACTCTTTTCTTTAAGACTCTTGATCATATAACATAAAAAATATTTTAATAGCCATTAGGAAGAAACATTTGCACTTTAATTCATGACTTCATACTATACACTAGGGATATTTTATAGTGCTTTACAGTTGATGAAGCTCCTCCACAAAGTATGAGTCCAAAAAATGATGTAATGCCATGAAGTGCACAGAGAGTAATAATAGCCCCATTTTACAAAGGAGGAAATTGAGTATCAGATTAAGTGCTTTATCTAATGACACACAGCTAGTAAGGGGAAGATTTGAAGCTGGTCTTCTGACCCCAAGTCCAGGATTCTTCCCATTATATAGAACCACCTCAGTAAGTAAACATTCTTTTCCAAGGGTGTGTGTGGGGGGAGGGGGTGTGGGGGGGGCTGGGTGGGTGGGGGTGGTGTGTGTGGGTGTGTGTGTGTGGGTGTGTGTGTGGGTGTAGGTGGGTATGGGTGGGTGGGTGGGTGTGGGTGTGTTTCTATAATCCTGACTACCATATTCCAAAGTGAAGCAACATAGCTCAGTATTCTAAAATAAATCACTGTTTTTCCACTTGGGAAGTAACAATCTATTTTCAGTACTATGTAAGCAATATAGAAATTCTCTCCAATAGTTAGTTTTATGTTTTATCTCCACAGTGTACCAAAAGGACTGAATAAAATAATGAGTTAAGATTAAGAATGGATAGCAAAGTGACCGTGTAGGCAAATGAAGCTGGCATTAAATGTTTAATAGCCTGCATACAACCTTGAGCATTAGAATCCAATGACTTGGATACAGGCACTTAAAGGGAAATTAATCTGGCTTGGCGTTTATCAGGAAAGATTGCCAAAGGCCCAAGTTCAGTTTCCTAATGGAGAATACTCAATGACTTATTGGCTCTACTACCAGAATGAGGCTCTGCAGAAGGCCAGTCAGGGAAACCAACTGGAGTACCACTGACAAACCTGAAAGAACTGAACTTGGCCTCAGATGTAAAGGCTAGAAAAAGAGCATGCTCTGTAATCAGTTATTTTAAACTACCCAAAGTACAGTAGGTGGTCATTTAAATGGCAAAATTCACAATTTAGTTTCACCACTGAAGTTATTAAAAACTTCACAAAGGAAAAAATATGGACAAGAAAAAGCTCATCACATACTTATATTATGGTCATCATTTTTGAACCATTAAATTCTTTGGCACTTTTGATAGTCATCATCTAGAGAGGTAGAAAGGTGTAAAAAATGATGGATACTTGGCTTACAATCCCAATTCTGATGAGGGTGAGACAATTAAACTCTCTCAACCATAGGTCTCTTAGTTTTTAAAATATGGGTGATAGTTCTTTTTCTACCTACTTCTGAGGAGTTCTGTGGAAAAAAAAATGTAAATCTTAAAATATTATGTAAATATGAACTGCTCTAGTATCCCCATCAGAAAGGTTTGGATTATTGTTCAATACTGATCTTCATTCCCTTCTCACCAAAAAATGAAGGAAAAGGCAAAAAAAGGGAAAATGATATTTCAGCATTGTAGAAATAACCTTAGATTTAAAGTCCAAGAATCAGAGCTCAAACCCAGAGTGTTCTATCAAGACAAACTTAGGCAACTCACAATCTCTCTAGATCTTAGTTTTCTCATCTGTAAAATGAGAGAGTAGTGCTAGATGAAAGACTTCCTTATGTTTCTCAATTCAATGATACTTCTTCAAACTACTACATTACTACCTAAACTAAATGTTTAAAGTAGTTTAATTTTTTTATGTGGTTGGCACTTGAGTAGGGAAGAATTTTGATATCAAGAAGTCAGTCAAGTCAACTAGCATTTACTAAACATCTGCCACATAGTAGGCACCATGCTAAACACTAGCAATACAAAAGAAAGGCACAAGATAGTGCAAACAACTCTGTACAGACCAGATAGAAAAAGGAAGAAAAGCCTTTCCTGTGCAGATATAGATAGACATAAAATCTTCTATGCACAAGAATATATTTACATAAATGTATATATGTATTTATGTATATATACTAGTATATATCCTAATATGTAATATATCCTAATATATATGTAGTATATATACTATTATATATAGTATAAATATCTAATATATGTGTATAAACTAGTATATATGCACTATATATTGGGATATATACTAGTCTATACTACATAGTATAGACTAGTATACTATATATTGTATATAAAGTATGTATAGTATATATAGAGTATATAGAAAGAGTATATACTAAAGAGAGGTAGTGTGTGTGTGTGTGTGTGTGTGTGTGTGTGTGTGTACTAGTCAGATTATTTTGTTCTGAAATATTCAAAAGGTAGGAATAGGCTAAGTCTTGAAGGAAACTAGAGAAGCTAGGAGGCAGAGGTGAAGAGGGCAAAGTATTCCAGTAATACAGAGGTAGCTATGCATCATGGGAGAAATTCAAAGCAAAAGTATATCACAATCTGAGAAGAATTAAAATTTTAAGTGACCCAAAAGATAAGGACAAAACACATAAAAGGTATAAGTAGGTGGCTGCATATTAACAACATGTGTTTGAAAACAAGAAATTATGTGAATAAGTTTCATATCTTGTCAATTCTACCTCTATAATATGTCCCAAACTCTTCACCTTATCTCTATGCACAAGTTACATCCCTGGTTTAGTTCCTCATCACTTCTCAATTGGCCTAATTACTGCAATGGTCTTCTAAAGGCTCTCCTTACATGAGTATCTCTTTTCCAGTACACCCTCCATTCAGCTGCTAGTGATAGTACTAAAGCACAGGTTTGGTCATGTCACTCCCCTACTCAATAAGCTCCAGTGGCTCCCTATCACCTCTAGGATCAAAGAAAAACTCCTTTTGTTTGGCATTAAAGGGCCTTCAGAACCTGTCTCTAACTCACCTTAACAGCCATACATTAATTCCCTTCACAAACCCTATAGAAGAACTAAACTGACCGTGTATATGGTGCTCTACCTTACATCTCTATGCCTTTGCACAAGGCATTCCCTATACCTCAAATGCACTCTTTCTCAGACCCTTCTTAGGTCTTAGAATTCTAGGTTTCTTTATAAGTTCAGATGACCTTATCTTCTATATAGAACCTTTCACAATCTACTCTCCTAGACACTAGCACCTTTACCCCTCCCCCCAAAAATACCTTACAGTTATTTTAAACATATATACAAATATATAATAGGTCTCCTTATATTTCTCAATTCAATGCCACTACTTCAAACAACTACAATTCCATCTAAACTAAATGTTTAAAGGACTTTGATTTCTTTGCACATGTATACACAAACACACACGTGCATTTTATCTCTCCAATAAAATTAAGTTCCTTGATGACAAGAGCTGTTTCAATTTTGTCTTTGTATCCCCCATACTAGCATAGTACCTAAATGAATGGAAAAGCAGGCATTAAGTGCTTACTCTGTGTAAAGCACTGTGTCAAGTGGAGATTCTAGTAGAAAACAGACAGTCCTTGACTTCAGGGAGTTCATATTCCAAAAGAGTAGTAGGACCTATAAAAGAGGTTCCACTTCAGGACATACAGAAAGGCCTATTGGTCCTGGGAGGGGGGTGGAGGGGAAGGATCAGCAGTGAGGCAAATGGCACTACATCTTTACTTTTATCACCATTGATTTTTTTTAAATATCCATTTTTGATATTGGACCATTTGATAGTGCCAAGGACTCTGGTGGAATGAACTTTCTTTTCTGAGGTCTTCAGCAACTGTGGCTGTGAAGGGAGCAGGGGCTTCCAGGCAAATAGCAGGTAGTTAGTAACTTTTATTTATTGACTAAATGATATCATCACAGATATAATCAGAAAAGGACATTGCTAATGTAGTAACAGAAAAGGATAAGAGACAGCCTAGGTATTGCACTGGCATCCAAGAAATATTAAGAAAACTCCAGTGTGCTGGGCAGATACTTCCTGCAGGATTTATCAGAAGGGGCAAGATTCTTATGGGATAAAAAGATGCAACTGGGTTTCAATCTAGATCATTGGAGGGAATACTAAAACAATGAGGTAACAAATCCACTGAATCAGTCAACGAGCCCCTATTAACTGCTTACTATGTCCCAGACTGTGCTAGGTAAGCACTGGACAAATAAATACAAAAGCCTCTTTGCCCCATTGAGCTTACATTTTACTAAAGTATTGAAGTATAAGTTTAAGATTATTAAAGAAGAGGATTTAATTGTAAATTACTGCCTTAGGTTTAAACTTTTATAAATATATCATTACAGTCTTTTACTTTTAAATATACCTTGAATATTAATTTTTAAATTATGGGTAGAGTAAAACCTTGAATTGTCATTTATAGTGTAAATGAGCACTTCTGTCTTCAGAAATACTTTACTGATATAAATAAACATTCTATCACACCACAAACAACTTTCTTTTGGGTTATTGAAGTGTGAGATTAGTTTGATTCTCTGGATTCCCAGCTTTGAATTTTTTTCTCAGGGTATTCTTTCATAATTGCCAGATCATGAATTACTTCATAACTAAAAGGTGCAGTTTCAAAGCCAGAAACTGAGAGACAGAGAGAGAAAGAGAGAGAGAGACAGAGAGAGACAGAGACAGAGAGACAGACAGAGAGAGAGACAGAGAGAGAGAGAGACAGAGAGACAGAGAGAGACAGGTAATATCTGGAAGCGCTAATGCTTGCTCCCATGTATATTTCTTCTTCAACAGAAATTGCAAACCAAAAAAATGTCCAAATGCAATTCCTCCAATTCTGCTCTGGCACATTAAGATGTTCAAAATCATGTGAATGTAGATGATTAAGATTTAAAGACTTATTTCATCCTTTCTAAAAAGGAATCTGAAAAAAAAATGTTGCTAACAATATTTAATTTCTGTGATATACAATAGAAAATATGTCAGAGAGGCAGTTACAGAAAAAAAAATCTGTAATTTTTGCTGGCCATCAATATTTAATACACAATAAAATTTAGTTGAGATAAATTGATAAAAATAAAAAATGAACTTTTGAGCCACTGTAACACTGAACTCTTATTTCAGCTGCCTTAAATCAGTGTTTATCCCAATCAAAAATTCTATTTAAAAATCTAGCTCTGTTCATTTGTCTTCTTCTGATTCTTGAAAATTATTGCCTTCCTTATAAAGTGGACAGATTCAAGCTACCTTGTACTACAGCAACTTCTGACTACAAATTATACCCTCACCAATTAGCTTCAATTTCTATAGTTCTTCAGTGGTTACAAAATTATTTCCTCAAAGCAACCCCATGAAGAGGGCAAGCATTTTTACACCCATTTTACAGATGAGATTTCAGACTTTTAACTCCCCCCAAGTTAACAAACTGGAAACTGAGCAAGTATTACATTGCCCGGCTCCAAGCCCAGGGTCGTTTTTCAGACAAGCTTGGATGTCACATCCATAAACCTATAAAAGTTTCTGAATAGCAAATGACAAAATGCTTAACCATGTTCACCACAGGTTTCAAAATGCAGCCCTTCAAAACCCCACTGGCAAGCTTTAAGGCCTCTGGTATCTGTAAAAGGAAATGCTCTGTCAAGCCATGTTTCTTCCCAGCTGACTTTTCATTAGTTCAAATTGCTCTTTAGTTTGAAAATTACTTGTATATGTTTGGGTCCTAAATGTTTTGAGGACAACCCTGAAATCCACTACACGCCTACTAAATGTACAGTAGCAACAAAGCAAGTTAACATGCTTTCATTAAGTCTTCACTAGATCCCTGTCTTTAGGAAGGTGGTCCTTCCATTCCTTTTGGAAAGGAGATTCATCCATCACTTTCTCTAAGATGCTTGAAAAAGCTCCCAGATGAAGATCGTTTGCTGTTAATCAAAGCAAAAAGAAACCACAGAGAAAAGTGTGAATCTTCTTAATTCAGGCACTGAGGTTGCATTCTGCAGGCAACCGCCCTCGGCGATCTTTAAACTCAACTCTGTGGTCCCACCTATGCTCTGCTCAAGTCCTCCTCCTCGGTTGTCTTCTCTGACCTCTCTACAAAATCGTGAAGGCAGAGCAGGAAAAACTGCTTGGGAAGCTTTGGACTAGAGCTTGGCTCGGGAAATCCAGGTTGCTAGGTTTGCAAAATGGTTAGCATATTTTAATGGCCCCTGGATTTCCCTTTCAAGCTAGCTAGAGGCTACAGATCCTGAAACCATAACCAGCGATCAGCCCAGAGTCAAAAGTCTAGCCCCACATCGGTCCCTGAACTACTCTAGAAAGGCGTCTCTGTAACTAACATCATGGATTTAATTGCAGTAATAAGATTTTTTTGCCCTGGAGGTGTGTTCATGCCAGCTTGTCCTTGTGAGGAAATCAGGTCTGACCTGAGTAAACTAACCCCGCAATTTCACAGAAGCTGGAATAGGAATTCCGACGTGCCAGCACCCCCCCCCCCAAGCCCCACCAATAACGCCCCGCGACGCAATTGGGGGCTCTCCACGACAGGAGGCTGCATCCAAAAAGTTAGAGAACTCGGTGTTTGAAAGGTCATTAAAGAAGGGGACTCAGAGAAATAAAGGCGATCAAATGCCATTCCTAGAAACCGGCAAGAATAAACGACGGGGCTCACTCTGTGCTAGGTGTGAAGACGATAAACAAGTTAAATCATTTTCATCTCTTTCTTGAATTAAAAGGTAGAGCAAGGGGAATGGGCTAGGGCAACAACGCAGCTAAAGGCTAAGGACAAACTCTTCAAACTCGAGACACCAGCTTTTTTCGTCCTCCATCAAAGAAAGGGAAAATGCAATAGGATGGGGGAGGGGGATGCGGGTGCAGGGCTGGGCAATTGGGGGAGGGGAGAAGAGGTAAGAAATAGAACCTAAGAACTTACTGAAGAAGATGTACTCGGTATAACTGCTCCAGATCTTGTCGTCCCGGTACTGGTTGATGAAGGCGGCGGTGCCCGTGGAGTTACACGCCACCATGTGGAAGCCGGCCTCCGACAGCCGGTCGAAAGCCTGTTCCAAGTAGGTGAACTTGAGATAGAAGCGGGACGTATACTTTTCCGGGGGGCGGTCGGGGTCCCGGCTCTCGTTCAGTGTGTCGCCAAAGACCTCCTTGGCCAGGGCTATGCGTCCACATACCATGATCCTCGCCACACGGCGGAATTTGGCATCTGCCTGGTTGTCCCGCACCGTGGTGTAGGAGCCGCGGTAGCCCAGCGTCAGGAAGCCTGAGCGTTTATCCAGCAGGGAGCCGTTGCTGATGCCTCCCGGGCCGGGGGCTGTAGCGGCCGAGGTGGCGCCCCGGAGCAGGAGTAGATCACTGCTGCCCTGAGACAGGTTGTCCTCCAGGTCGCTTTGGCAGCCCTCGTCGTTGAGCGAGCTCTGCTTGGTCACCTTGGGCGACAGCAGCTTGACCAGGTCGCCCAGTTGGAAGTACTCGGCCTCCCGTAAGAGCCGCTCCTTCTCCGGGAAGTGTTCGGGCAATGAGAGCTGCTTGTCCCGCAGGTAATCCAGCACGTACCTGAAGAGGAAGCCATCCCGGTCAATGAAGAAGCGCGCTCGGCTATCCCTAGGAAGCTCCCCGCGGCGCCGGGCGCCGCCCCGGGGACTAGGCGGCGAGAACATGCTGGCCAAAGTGCTGTCCGGGACACTGAGCAGCGTCGAGTGCTTGGTCACATAGACCTGACCCCCCACATTCAGCTCCACCACTTCAGGGAAGGGAGAGGGGGCGCAGGGACCAGTGAAAGATGTGGCGGTGGCAGCCGCGGGAGAGGTGGAAGAGATCATCTCGCTGATGGGCAGTATCGTGCTGCCTCCGCTGCCCGTGTCCTTCAGAGCCATGGTCATTACCCCTGCCAGCCAAGCGACCCCTGGAAGCACCCCACTTTATCTCTTCTCGTCCTATTTGCCACCCTCACCCTAGCCCCCCCCTCCCGCCACTGTCACGCCCTATTGCCCCCTTCTTGTACCCAAGTGCCCCGACGCCCTCCGGCCGGCTGCGCTTTCCCTTGTCCAGCTGGGGCAGCCGGTTCAGTGCTTGGAGCGGCCCCCGCGGTGGCCCTTGGTCCCCATCGGGGAGGGTAGGGCAGGAAGGGATGGTAGTGCCAGCGCTGTAGCAGCAGCAATATAGTAACAGCTGCTCCTTTCCGGCTCGAGGGGTAAGTGTGAGAGACTTGGGCTGCTGCTCCGCTCTCAGCCAGGAGGAGGGAGGAGGGAGGAGGAACTGGAGCAAACAGTGACTCGCCTCCCCAGCAGTGAGGAGAGCGAGCGAGCAAGCGCGCGAGGCAAGCCACAGGCACAGACGGCATCAGTAGAAGCTCCTTGCTGCCCCGGGAAG
>NW_027186473.1:4419011-4430722 GCF_028583685.1 Petaurus breviceps papuanus
CTCTACATTCCCCCCTCCAAAAAGAAAAAAAAAAGAATTTAGAGCAGGACTTCGGTGATTACTGAGTCTAACCCCTCATTTTACAAATCAAGAAACTGGGGCCCAGAAAAGATGAAATCATGGGGGCAAAGTCAAGATGGCAGAGTAGAAATAGGACTTCCACAGGGATCGGCCTTCTACTTTTGAAAAGGGACAGGATCAAAGTAGAGAATAGAACAAGTGGGAGGTGGGATAGGAGGGAGGGAAATATGTCAGTCTTTTACAATATATCCACTATGGAAATGTTTTGCATAGCTACAAATGTACAACCTATACTGAATTGCTTATCTTCCCAGTAAGGGTGGGTGACAAGTGAGGAAAGAAATGAATCTGGAATTCAAAGTTTTAAAATCAAATGTTTAAAATATATATGTATAATTATTAATATTATTTTATATGTAACTCAGAAATAAGTTATACAGGCACTGGGGCATAGAGATCCACCATGCCCTACTGGAAAGTCAGAGGGGGTATGGGGGAAGATATGGGAGAGAGCAGATTGGAGGAGGGGATATCCAGTGGGATCGCTATTTTGGGGTAATGGGTAGGGGGAAAATGGGGAGAAAATTTGTAACTCAAAATCTTGAGGAAATGAATGATGTAAACTAGAAGTTAATAAAGCATTTGGTTAAAAAAAAAGAAAAGAAAGATAAAATCATGTTTCCAAAATATCTACAGGTAAGTAAGCTAAAGATCTTGTTTATGAATCCAGGTATTCTGACTCCAAATGTTATGTGTTTCAAGAAACTTTCCCTAATTAACTGCTCCTTTCTTTACTTTGGGTTGTTTCATCAGTTATACAGAGATTTTTTTTTTAATGGGGGAAGATTTGATTGGTCCAGCGATTTCACTAAAGAACTCCCTCTGAATAAGCTCCTGCTGTTAATGCAGATTCAAAACTGTTTTCCATCTCAGAAGGTTGCTTGAGGCATTAAGAGGTTAAGTACCTTGGCCAGGGTCACAGATGTAGTAGGGTCACACTTGAACCCAGGTCTTCTTGACTCCAAGATTACATATTTATACACTAGGTCATTGCTGTCTTATATAGTATTATTCTGTGCTTCTATGTGCAGTATCATACATCCTTTGTTTTAATTCATCTAAATATACTCTGCCTTTCCACCCATACTCAAACTCAATATGGACAGAGAAGTGACCACCTTCCAGTCATTTCTTTTAAGAGGACAATGGAAAGGGGAGTGATGGGAAGGAGTAGGCTGTAACACATTTACAGCAAGGAATTACAAAGTAAAATGATAGATGTTTTAAAAGAAATGTACAAGAGAAAAAAATTAGCTCATCACATACCAAGAGCAAAAACTAGATAATGGACATCCTTATGTTCCATTTTTTGTCCTTACAATGTCCAGAAAAATTTAGGAAACTCCCAGAAGATTGGTTAGACCCCCTCTGGAAAACTTATAGGAAGGCATGGACAAGAGTCACGCAGGATGGGCAGGTACAGATGACCTATGATCTGTATCTTTGGAAGACATAATCACATCATTCTTACCACAAATTGATTTGAATATCCAAATATCCCCCGTTGTGTTTTGCACCCAGTAGGCATTCAATAGTTACTGTTGACTGACAAATTTTCATGTAGGTAGAGTGTGACTGTCTTCAAAACAACCCACAGACACAAGGGATAGATAGGGGTGATATTTGCACACCTCTAGCTTCTATATTAAAGCATACCTTGTTCAAATCCAACTGAAAAACACACCATCAGGCCACAAAGGAATTAATTAGTGAAAGCTTTCTTGGGCAAAGTAGAATTTCAGCCAATCAGCAAACATTATAGTCTGTTCTGTTACTCAGGTTCAAGAGACTGCCTTTTTAAAGTTAACTATTCAAGTAATTTGAGTGTTATCCAAATTCCCTGTCAGAGAAGGATAATTTTGTCAGTCGAAAGTCGTGTGGTCTGGAGGTCTGAAAAAGAGACATGTTGACGGGAATTCTTGATTTCTAATCCCTGCCTTGACAATGACACAGATTTGCTAAATGACCTAGAGCAAGTCTCTTCACAGCTCAGTTTCCTCCCTTGTCAGAGGGATATATCCCAGTACCTTAAGGAAATAGAGCAAGAGCCAAACATTCCTTAAGTCCTTCAAGATGCCTACATGCAAAATGCCATGGACCTTGGACTATCATGTTATTCTACAGAGCCCACTTTCAGGGCTTTTTTGGACCTAGTTGTGATGTATGGGGGCAGTTATCAAATCAGCCATGTTGTCTAAATCCTGACATACAGTTTGATGGCAGGAGGGGACAATAAGGTGCTTCCTTCATTTTTAATGTGAATATACTCTTTTTTAAACCTTTATAACTCATTCTGCTCTAATAAATTGCCTCAGCCAATTTTCTTTTGCTCCAGTTAATCCAGAACTCCCCTCTGTCTCATTCTTTCAGCATCCCCTAAAACATCTGCATGTCTTCATTCTCCCTCAGTGAATCATCCCTTTTCATCTTTCAGTTGCTGACCTAGTAAACACAAATCCATCTGTTAACACTTAACAAAACTACACTTTGCTTAGTTTTTTGACAAATTTCCTCTAATCTGATTTTATAACTCCTCTTTACTAGGCCTGATTCTGAATTCCAAAGTACCCACTGCACTTTGCAGTAATATTAGCTCATTTCAAGGCCTATGTCATTAGACATTTATTGGAAGCTTGGGGAGAAAGGGAATAGACTATAGGTAGGTATATAGCAATTCATCAGACTGATCACCAGATGCTGGGAGATTTCCAGGCTGATGTAAGGGAAGCAGATACAACCTGCAACATTCATTGGTTATCCCAAACCAAATCCAAGGAAGATGGTATAGATTCTGGGATCAAATTTATCATTTCAGTATGCTTTGAGGAAGAAACAGTCAGTTTCAGAAAACCAAGGTCACTATAGACTGATGTTAGGGTGGTTTGAAGCATTCAAAGTATTCCTGAAATGATTTGTTTTCCTTGTATGCTTTGAATGACAATTACCCAGAGGCAACTTCAATCTTTTGGCTGTGCTTCCAAGTTTGGAAGGATCAAAAATCATAGAATCATAAATTTTGAATAAGTAATAACTTAGTCTAATCCCCCTCAAACCTACCTCCTTATTAGGAGTGTGCTAATGAATGTTTAACAACTAGAGAATCTGAATATACCCATGAAAAACTTTTCATTTTAATCCTCATTATTAACATTTCACCTATCATTTTCTTAAGAAAACAACAAATCAAGCCTGATTTGTAGTGTTTGCCGATTTCCAAGATATAACTGTTCACACTGAAAATTTTACGATTACCTCTGGTGAGCCCTTTAAAATTTACTCCAGAGTTTGGGTAAAGTCAAAATCAGTGACTTCAGGAATTAGTAGAATGGGTTGACCTTAGATGGCAATTCACTTTACTTCACTCTTTAATGGCTGAAATCATATTTCCCCTTCAGACCTAGCTCAGATTCTGGGGTCTGTTTTGTTTGTTTTCTTTTGGGAGCTCTTTGCTAATCCCTGAGGGGATCTCTACTGATTGTGAACTATTATAATAATGCATATTTGTATAGTCCTTTAACTATGGCAAAGTATTTACTTTACAATAACCCCCTGAAGGAAATAGCACAATTATTATCCATTTGATTTGAAAGATGAAGAAACTGAGGTTCACGGAAGTTGTTAGTTGCCCAAGCAAGGATTCTTTTTTTTTTTTTTTAAAGCAATCAGGGTTAAGTAACTTGCTCAAGGTTACACGGCCAGTTATTTCTGGGTGTGGTGCTGAGTATCTGAGACCGGATTTGATCCAGATCATCCCGACACTGGAGCCGGTGCTCTTACTCGCTGAGCCACCTGGCCGCCCCTAAGCAATTGGGGTTAAGTAACTTGCTCAAGGTTACACGGCCAGGTGTACCAAGCAAGGATTCTAAGCAAGGTTAGTTGCATCCACAACTTTTCCCACTCCGTTAATTCTGCCTTAAAGTCAGACCTCGTGTTCTCTTTTAATATTATAGTTATTATGTTCTAGTGCCCTCCCTTCCCAAATCACTTTGTATTTATTACATACTTAACTATGTACATGCCTGCTGTCTCCCCTTATACAATGTAAGCTTCTTAAGCTTATCTATATTTAAACTGATCCATGTTTGTGATTATATCCCTAGCACCTAGCAATGTGCCTAAGTGAATACGTAATCAATGTTCATTGATTGATGTTGATTTACGTGGATGGCTTAACTCCTCTACTAGATATTAGTAATGCCTTTCAGGATGGCAATGGGAGGTGGTATGTATTTTTGCATACTACCAAGTCATTTGATGGAGTCTTACTTTCTTGCCTCATGTGTGACCTTGGTTTCTCAGCTAAGTGCATACTCTAATAAGCCTTACAAGGTGGGCCTCAAGGGTGGTTCTGTCAATAGAGTATAGGTCTGTTTTATGAAGTAAAGTCTATTTTATGAAGACCAGATTAGTTATATTCCAAGTGACTTGCCACCAGAAGGGCACCTGCTAGTGATGATTTTTTTTCAGCCACAGCAAGTGAAAAAGACTCTATTCTAAGTTTAGAATTCAATCAGCACATTTAGTGCCTATTTTTTGTGCTAGGTTTTATGGATACAAAGATGGTGCCTGTCTTCAAAGAGATTGCATTATACTGGGGGATATTTTATATATATACATATATATATACACAAAGCACATACATATTTACATGTACATATATGTATTGTGTATATAGACATATATACAATACATATATACATACACACTATAAAATAGCGTAAGGTATATGTGTGTATATATATATGTTTATTTGTCTTTATATATATGAATATATTGTATATATAGTATAGATAGAGTCCAAGGCATGCACTTAGGGTTAGGGTAATTATGGTGAGTAAATATAAATACCCAGGGGGCGGCCAGGTGGCTCAGAGAGTAAGAGCTCCGGCTCCAATGTCAGGATGACCTGGATCAAATCCGGGCTCAGATACTCAGCACCACACCCAGAAATAACTGGCCGTGTAACCTTGAGCAAGTTACTTAACCCCAATTGCTTAAAATATATATATATATATATATAAATACCTAGAGAACTGATAACTGAGGGAATCAGGAAAGGTCCCTTATGTAGGTAGGAGCACTTGAGCTGGACTTTCAAGTAAAATAAAGGTCTCAAGAAGGAAAAAAATGAGTACTAGTAGAGTGACAGATGAATATACATGATCAAAACCATGTACTATTGAAATGAATCACTGGGCTTCCCCCCAAAAAAAGATAATGCAGGTTCAAGGCCCATTTCTGGTTAACCTCCGCTGTAAATCATCAATATTTTCTCAAAATAAAAGATGTTTAGTTAAACTACACCAAAAAAAATTGTCTGGGAAAATGCCCTCACACTCCCACCCATATACACAGAGGACTCCTATGAGTTCCATAACATTAGTGAGAGAGGGAATATATATGGATAACATCAAGGTTTCTGAGGAATATGTATCGGAGAGGGGGACAGATTTAGGGAATGCACACAGCCAAGGAAATGAATACTCTTAGGCTACATTCCAACTGGCACCTGCCTCTGTAAATGTTCCTTCTGCCTCCTTCACAAAGCTCTCAATGTCATCAGACTTGATCAGGTGACCTCATAGAGTAGCAGGATGCTATGTTTGATTATTGCGCTGTACTGCAATATTGCCAGTCAATTAGTATTTATTAAATGCCCCTTCATTGCTCTGCTACCTACACTTCCTTTTCAGGGCTGCTTTTGTTGCCATCTGCAGGTACTGCAAAAACCTGCTCTCTGTTTCCACCTGCTGGTATTCCCATAAATTGCAAATTGGGGCATTTTGATGTACTTGTAAAGGGGGAAGCGAGTTCTTTTAGCTTATAAACTTACTGGCAGAATAAACCCTTTTTTATTTGAACCCCAAGTCATAGTCAGTAAAAAGCAGACTTCAGACTTCGGTTTTCTATCATTTAAACTCATCTGATCATAGACTGGAGAAGGAAGGACCTGCTTATAGGTCATCTTGTCCAATCCTTTAATTTTAAAATTGAAGAAAATGAGGCCCAGAGAGACTAAGTGACTTAACCAAGGTAAAAAAAATGACAAAGTTATTTAAATCCCTGTTCTCTAAATTCAAAGTCAGTGTTCTTTCCAGGACCATGTATTTCTTCGACTCTCTTGATTCTATCTCCTACTGCTATTCCCTGGGCGCCTAGCATTTGACTTGAATTGGGAAAATTTCTTACAACTTCTCTCCACTCCCATGATGCCAGTTGTGGGCCAATACAAATCATCCCAGGAACAAGACCAAAAGGGGTTGGATGGTACTAGTAACCTTTGTCTTAATTCCTTCACAGTAATAAAGTCACTTTCCTGCCTACAGAAGTATCTCCCCAGACACTAGCACAGTGATTTGTATATAATACATGCTTAATAAATGTTTGATAAACCAATGGATGGATGATAGAGATGAGGCACTTTAACCACTTCAAAGGAAGAAAATGCAATAACTATACCAGGAAAACGTAAGCGTTTTTTCAAAGGTTTTTTTTTTAACCTAACTTAAGAAGTTTCCAGGGAGGAACTTCTACCAATAAAAAGGCACGTTTGCTGTAGTGTTTAGTCTTAGAGTTGACTGGGGGCCATGAGAGGTTAAGTGAATTGTCCAGGGTCACAGAGTCATTATGTATCAGAGGCAGTATTTGAACCTAGAACTTCCTTACTCTGAAGCCAGGTTCCTAGCCACAATCTACTATTAGATCTCCTATTATTAGTTAAGGATATTGGGGAGAGAGTGATACTGACATTCCAAAGACCTGTTCTGAATGAGTGACTCCATATTATGTTCATGCCTGAAACAGGAAGTCCTCCCATTAATTCAACGGAGGATAGTGTCTTATCTTGTCTTTCTTGAATATTGGTAATCTCACTAGTTCACTGTCCATTGAAGGTGTACTTTCTATTAGTAATGGATCTGTGCAGAGTTGTGCATGCTTGGTTTGTCTAATTACCTTTGTAACTGAGAGCTTACAATTATGGGCCTGCCAGCTAGCTGCATTTAACCACACAGGTTTTGTCAGTCATTCTTCAGTGCCACATAGGAATCAAACCCCTGACCTTGGCATCATTAACATCATTCTCTAAACAACTAAACCCTCTAGCTAGGTCATAATTCCAAAGTACTGAAAATTTAATAGCCTCTTCAGAAAATATAAATCATTACTTCCTTGAACTCAAGAAGACTCATTCTATCTTAATCTATCTCCAGCAGAAGTCTCCACCTCTCTCTTCCACCTTGTTGATTTCATTGAAGTTGTAATTGATTTCTTCTATGAGCACAAACATGCCTCATTTCCACTCATTTTGAAAACCACTTCATTTTTGTAGATCTCTCTTCATTGTGTTTAAATGGAAGCTGTAAATTATTGTATTAAAAAACCCTTAATTCCTGTCTTCCATTTTATCTTTAATTCCTTTTTCTGCCTGCTCTGAATATCACTCTTCTGGAATACTTTGACTCTCAGTTGGCTTTCAACTTGTTCTCACTCTTAAGCTCCAGTTGGTTAATGAGCTACTTTTTGTCACTTATAATTCATCTTTCTCTCCTCTCAGATTACTTGATTGTAGAGTATTCTTATTGCTTCTTCTCTTATTTAAGTATTTCTAGCATTTTGATACACTGAATCCCAACTTCTGGTGAATTGCAAATCCTCTCCCTTTTTCAAAAATTCAATGAAAGCCATCAGTCTTCTAAAAATACTTTGACATAGTCAAACAAGATGCACAGTAAACTGGAAGGGGCTTCAAACCCCAACTCTGTTCATTATTACCCATGTGATCTTTGACAAATCACCTGACCTCTCTGAGGTTCAGTTGCCTCAGTTATAAAGTCTGGTTTACCTTTATAACTACCTCAGTTTTGCTGTGATATATACATACATGTGTGGGTATGTAAATTGCCTTGAATTATAAGATGATAGGTAAATGTGAAGATTATTAAATATTTTAATTTTATTTCTGTATTATGTGTAAGCTGCAACAGTCTTGGAAATAACTAGAAACACTCTAGGGTATCACAAAATGAGAACTGGGAGTTCCTACTCTGGAGTTGGCCATTGTGTTAAGCTATTGTTTTCATTGTTTCTGCCAATTGCAATCCTATCTGTAAAAATTACAAGTAAACACAAAGGGGACAATTCCTATTATAGGAAATCCTGATTTCTTCAACATAGCTTTTTTCATCTCTACAACAAAATACAAAAAAAATGAGCATTTTAACAATTTAAACTAACAGTGGCTACAGAAATGCCAGATAATAAAGGTCAAAGCTGAGCTGAGGCTATGTTTGCTTTATTATTTTCACCCTTTTATGATTTTCTCTAGCTACAGAGTGAGACAGTATTGGTTAGTGGATAATATAGATGGATTTTCCACTATTTTGCTTCATTTTTAATGAACACTTCAGAATAGTAAGAATCTAAAAGATAGTTACATTTAAAAACCAAAGATCTGGGTCTGAGTCTTGACTCTAATGTTGACTGTTATCCTGAGCCAATCATTTAAATTTTTTGAACCACAGAGTCTCTATTTCTAAAGATACTTGTTATGAGTGTTTGGGTAAAAGTTTACTCAAAAATAAATGTACACAGGACGCACTTTTAAATTTAATCTGTGCTATTAACTTTTCCTCTACCACCTTCTTAAGGCTAGATGATCAACAAAAAATAAAGAAAGCTTTTATTTGAAGCATTTTCTGATTTTCCAAGGTGTAAATGCCCATACTCAAAAATTTATAATTGACTCTTATCAGCACATTCAAGTTAACTCCATGGTTTGGATGATGTAAAATAAGTCTTTGGAATCAGGGGGCTGATCAAATAGTCATTCATGCTACTTCACTCTATAACTGTTGGCATCTTATTCCCCCTTCAGATCCAGCTCAAATTCTGTTCTTTTTATGAACCATTTTCTGATTACCAGCTAGCTTCAGCATACTCCTAGACACTTGTCCTATCTTCCTATGTATTTTTCTTAAGATCATAGATTTCAAGCTGGATGGAAATTTAGAAGCCATCTAACCCAATCTCCTTGTTTTCAGATGAGGAAAATTGAAGCCAGAGAAATTGGTTAAATATCCCAAAGTCACACAGGTTTTAAAGTGGCAGAGCTAGTATTCAAATCCAAATTCCACCAAGTCCAAATACAATGCTTTTTTCCATTTTATCATGATGATGACACAGTGAGATAATGGGCCTGAAGATCTTTCTAGATTGAAACTGTATACAAATGTAATACATTCTATTATGTGTATTGCATATAATAATTTCTTAGTGTTTGTTGACTAAAAAAATGTTTTCTCTAGAGATTCCTAGAACTGAATCCTCTCATTTTATGCATCTTCTATTGCTTCAGTTCCCAATGTATGCTAAACCTGGATCTGTGTGCATTGATTATGTCTGTTAAACCTCTTGAATCTTCAGTTTCCATATGTTTGACTGTTGCTATCACTGAAATTACTGTGAACTTTCAAAAGCCTCTACCCATTTTCTTGACTTTTAATATATGTGTTTTTATAGTTAGTACCACTAAGTCTTTTCTCAAGTTGAGTTGAAAACATTGTGTCATCTATTGAATAGACAAATACTAATTGAAACAACTCTGAGATATCACCTCATACCCATCAGATTAGCTAATAAGACAGAAAAGGAAAATGATAAATGTTGGAGAAGATGTAGGAAAATTGGGACACTAATATGTTGTTGGTGGAGTTGTGAACTGATTCAACCATTCTGCAGAGCAATTTGGAACTATGCCCAAAGGGCAAACTGTGCATACCTTTTGATCCAACAGTATCACTACTAGGTCTGTATCCCAAAGAGATCAAAAAATGGGGCAAGAAACTACACATATAAAAATATTTATAACAGCTCTCTCTGTGGTGACAAAGAATTGGAAACTGAGGGAATACCTATCAGTTGGTAAATGGCTAAACAAGTCATGGTATATGAATATAATGGAATACCACTGTGTTATAAGAAATGATGAAGAGGCAAATTTTGGAAAAACTTTCATGAACTGATGCTGAGTGAAGTGAGCAGAACTAGGAGAACAGTATACACAATAACAGAACATTATGTGATGACCAGCTGTGATAGATTGATCCAAACAGTTTCAAAAGACTCAAGATGGAAAATGCTATCCAAATCTAGAGAAAGAACTATGCAGTCTGAATGCAAATCAATGCATACTATTTTTATTTGTTTTTCTTTTTTGGTGGTTTTTCCCCTTTTGTTCTGCTTTTTTTCTTTTACAACATGACTTATGTAGAAATAGTTTAACATGACTGTATCAATATAGATAGATTAGATATAGATATATCAGATTGCTTGCCATCTAGGGAAGGAGGGAGGGGAAAAATTAGAACTCAAAAACTTATTAAAAAGTGACTGTTTAAAACTATCTTTACATGTAATTGGAGAAATAAAATACTATAAAAAGAAAACACCATCCTATTCCCTTTTATCTTTGACCCTTGAAACATTTATGAATAGATAATTAATGCTGTTTGATATAGTTGGAACACTTCTTGTTAAAGACACTGAGTCATTCTTTCTATTTCACTGTTATTTTTTGTACTTTTTGTATTTGTATTTAAATATTACCCTAATATTTATGTGTGTATATAGATATATGTATGTGTGTATATATGTGCCTATACACAGAGAATAAAATGTCTACACAACATGTACTGTATAGACACACACATATACTCACAAATATATATACACACATATGAATCTTTTTTATTGCATAAGTGATTCTTTTCAAAGCATTATATGATTATTAGGAGCATCATTTCAAACTGTGTATTGTACTACACACTGACAAACTCTTCAAAAGCCTTTATCACCAACCTTACTAATGCCTCTGCCATACACATGGGAAACATAGATGGATGAATTCATATCATGTGTCTCTATTTATAGAGGTTCTCTGGAAACATATGTGAAAGGAAAATTTGACAACTATATCCCTTGGAGAAATCAGAAAGGCACCACTGAAACTCCTGGCAATCCACCTGTCATCACTTACTGTTGCCACATGACCAGTCCATCTTCTTTTGCTATCATATAAGTCCTCAACATTTTTTACTCTTGGTCTTCTTCTGACTTCCTTATTGGATGTGTGTCATAGCCTGCTGTAATGCGAATGTAAATTTTAAAGATCTTCCCTGCCCCTAGGCTAAAGTGCAGCAGAAGCCTGGGGAGGGAGGCTTGTTTTTCAGTAGATACTTTTTGATTGGCCAGTGGGTCAATAAGGTTGTTACATTCTCTGAGCCAGGAGAAGGCTATATAAGCCCTGATGTGTAGCTTTGTTTTGGGACTCACTTTGAGAAGTGTTCTGTGATTTGATCTGAATTCTGGGAAGCCGTTGTTGAGAGTCCCCTGGCTTTGAAAAACCCAGAATGTGGAAACCCAGATGTTGACTGGGTATGGATGTAATGGTTGGGCAGTTTGGAAATCTATCTACTTGATGTTTCTGTCTTGATAATTATGCCTGTATACTTTGAAGTTGGGGTGCTGACCTTTTTCCCCTGAATAAGGTAAACGATATATGTCTGACTGATTAAAGTAAGCTTGTGTAAGGGTTATGGGATTTAAAGATCTTCCATGCCCCGTTGGACTTG
>NW_027186473.1:4430732-4433411 GCF_028583685.1 Petaurus breviceps papuanus
ATATTTGTAATCTCTATAGGCATTGTGAATATGGCATTGCTGATACAGCTTGTTAACCCATTTTGAGTTGCTTTCCTTTAACAAAGCAGATCCAAGAACCTGTGGTAGCTGCAAACCCTGAGGACGCTTGGGGTGCTTGCTGCTACACCTGCTCATACCCAATGTGTTTGTCTCTCCATTGCTCCAATGAGTAAAACGTAGGCATATTGCTGTAGGAGCTGAATCATTAAAATTTTTACAAACTAAATGTAAACAAAAAAGAGAAGGACATTGCAGTATGGTTCACAGATAATACTTGAAGTTAGCATGATGGGTTTTATCATATGGCCAAAGGAAGCAAGAAATATAATTTCATGAAGTATTTGATCATCATATATTGTAGTACCAAGGAAAAGCATTTGTAAAGTATCCACCATGAAAATAATTACAGATTAAGCACAAGCATCAGTTGACGAGGACGAAATGACAGAGAAATTCTATGAATAATTTAATAAGACCTATCAAATTAAATCAACATGCACTCTGATAATTGTCTAATTCGATGTGAAGGAGGGGAAGGGGAAAGGTAGATAGAAATATATAGGAAGATTTAGTTCAAAGGAAAGAGTTAAGAGAGACCACAAACTGATATATTAAATGGAAGTTTCACACCCTTTATACAATGAATGCTTTCTTTTAGAAAAGAATTAGTAGTGGCAGAGTGAGTAAGAGTGCTGGCCCCGGATTCGGGATGACCCAGGATTGGTTCCAGCCTCAGATACTTAACACCCACACAAAATAACTGGCCGTGTAACCTTGGGCAAATTACTTAACCCCAATTGCTTTAAAAAAAAGATTTGGTAGGCAATGAATGTACTGAGTACCACCAAATAGGACCATTAAAATTAAAAATTAAATCAATTATATTTTAAGAAACAATAAAAGACTTGTTATTGATGTAGGAGTTATCCCTGGTTCAGCTGACTGTGTATAGTCAGACCATTGACTCATCAGAGATATAATCAGAAATAATAAAAAAAGAAGAAAGAAGAATAATTATTAGAAAATATGTGGTATATAAAAAATATCTTAATTCTGAACTATTTAAACAAATAAGAAAAAAAAATCCAAAATTGGAAATGAACAACAGAAATGACATTGACACCAATTATAATAATCTTATCCTTAAGTTTAACATATATAAATTAATTGCTGCAACAGGAACAAAAGACCTTGAAAGACACTTTAATCAGCAAATATCTGACTTACTTGCTGGAGATAGATGGGTTCCAAAAAACTATACCAGATTAAGACTATAAAGTTATTTCTAAAATTTTACCAAGAAGAATGATGGATGATTATGAGCAGTATCATCTTATAAAGTAGAGGGAATCAGTGGAGAGTAAAACCAGTTTAAAGAAAGTTTGGTATGATGTCCCATTAAGAAAAGTCATCCCAAGGGCATTTAAGGATGAAAATGGCGGGAGGACTACAAACCAGGAAAAAAAGAAAAAGAAAAATATTTACAAAAATCATGATAACAAACTGTCCATCAAAGACAATGAAACTTCCATACTTGGACCCTAAAATCACAATGCCAAATATGCTAAAAGGGGAGGTAGAAATGGCACTAAAGAGAACAAACACAGAAATTATGCTTTTGGAAGATATTTTTGCTCACATTGTGAAAGAAAAGAGAGAGACTAGAGAAAGGAAAACATGTTAGAAGATTGTCAAAATTTTCCAAGAGTGAAATAAGGAAGATCTGTACTGAAAGGTAGATACTTCAAGGTAAAAATGACAGAATTTAATGTGGTGTGTGTATGGTGTGGGGGGGGCGGGGAGAGTGGGAAGGGAGACAGATGGATGGAGACAGACTAATTCCAAGATTTTACGCCATCAACAGAGGAGGAGATATTAAATTTTGGAAGGGAGACAACAAGATCTGTTTTGAATATTTTGATTTTGAGACATTGAGACCAGATGTAGGTATCCAGCTAACGGTAAAAAAAACTATGAAAATGAGACTCAAGAGCAATGTCAGAGCTCAAGGTATAAATTTGTAAGTCTTCTGAAAAGAAGTGATCATTGAAGGCACTAGGGATGTTTGGCATAAAAAAATCATGACATTTTTATGCCTCCCAGAAGCTAGAGAAGTAGCTGGCACATAATTGACACTTAATACATACTTGTCAAATTGAATTAATTGAAATGAAATGAATTTACATATTAGTGAACCTGGCATATTTTAAGGCTTTTCATGTGGAAAGGGGATTTGCCTTGTTCTGCTAATCCCAGAAGGCAAAACTAGGAGCCAGTGAATAAAAAGGTGAAAATAAAGAAATTTATCTTTATTGTAAGGGGCAAAAATTTACTAACAAGTAGAGGTTTCCACA
Organism: Petaurus breviceps papuanus; assembly: GCF_028583685.1. NCBI lineage: Eukaryota > Metazoa > Chordata > Mammalia > Diprotodontia > Petauridae > Petaurus > Petaurus breviceps. Next base: position 4,433,108 of record NW_027186473.1, read on the forward strand.
ATGGAATGGACTGTCTTGAACAGTAGTGTATTTCCCCTTTCTATAGATCTTCAAACAAGGGTTAGATGATGACTTATAAGTATTTGGGGGTGGGGGGAGGGAATTGTTCAGATTAGAGATGGATGAAATGGTCTCTGAAGTTCCTTCCCTTAGATGCTATGATAGATAGATAGATGATAGATAGATAGATAGATAGATAGATAGATAGATAGATAGATAGATAGATAGATGATAGATAGATAGATCAATAGATAGATAGATAGATAGATAGATAGATAGATAGATAGATAGATAGATAGATAGA
>NW_027186473.1:4433421-4442802 GCF_028583685.1 Petaurus breviceps papuanus
AGATAGATAGATAGATAGATAGATAGATAGATAGATAGATAGATAGACAGACAGATAGGCAGGTAGATAGATTAGATAAGGATAGAGATACAAAGAGATCCTTATACACTAAATATTTAAAGAAAATAAAATATCTTCTCTGAATGGTACATAAGCATAAAAATATACTTTGCAAGTAAAATAGAATCAAAATTTGAACATGAAAAGGACACAGTTTAACAAGAGCATGTTTATATTAGAACAAAATAATGAGTCTTTTTTTGTTATATCTTATTGTCGGAGGAATAGAAGAGAAGGGAACCCAACTAAAATTGCTTAGTAAGATGTATGTACAAAGAAAGGAACTTGCATTAAAATAATAAATTAATAAATGTTGAGTGCAATACTGATGTCAAAACTGACAAGTTGCACAGAGTAGGCTATTGAACAAGTGAACACAGGTTCAAAATTTGATGGCATCTATGGAAAATAATGTAAATGTTTTTTAAAATTTTCCATAGTTATGCATGTAGTTGGTGTTGGTGTTCAGGTGTTTCAGTTGTGTCCTACTCTTTGTGACTCCATGTGGAGTTTTCTTGGCAAAAATACTGAAGTAGTTTGCCATTTCCTCCTCCAGTTCAGATGAGGAACTGAGGTAAACAAGCTTAAGTGATTTGCCCAGGGTCACACAACTAGTAAGTTTCTGAGGCCAGACTTGAACTGAGGAAGATGAGTCTGACTTCAGGCTGGTCACTTTATCCACCGCACCAATTTAGCTGCCCATGCATGTTGTAAATAAAGTCAAATAATGTTAATAAAAATCAAGGAATGGAATAGGAGCAGAATTAATAGAAGGGGATTTTCCATGAGAATTTGAAAATATTTTGTTTGTGAGAAGTAAATTTTTTAAAAGGAAAACTAATAAAATATATCCAGAAAAAAATTAAGAAGAAAATGTCATATCTAAATATTTATACTGAGGAAATACTATATCTCAAAAATAATGCTATAGGGCATAGAGCCTGCTAAAGCTATTGCTAAAGGAACAAAAGATATGTATAAGTAATATAATTATTAACACAGTAACTACTGGATACCCAACAATGAGATAGCTGAATGAAAAGTAGAATTGTTTTGCTTAGAGAAGTGGACATTTTTCTACTTAAATTGGAAAAAAAAAGTAAGCATGTATATTCCTGCAGACATACAAGAACATGGGACAACCTTGATATTTTTTCTCTTCCCAGTGTTACTAAACTGATGAAAGATAAAAAGAGACTTCTAAAAAGAATGGAGCTAAAAGTTCCCAGAGGAATTATTTCAATGTCTAATCAAAGGAAAAAACTAAAAGAGCAATGATCAAGCAATGAACAAATATTTATTGAGTACCTACTATATAAAAGGCAATGTGCTAAACATCTGGGCAAAGCAATGAAGCAGAAGATGTGGCCCATACTCACAAAGAGATTACAAGAAAGATAAGGCATACATATGTGAAAAGTTAATAGTATAAGTTAAATAATATGTTTGATGCCACAGAGAAGTGCATATAATTAACTAATTTCCCAAATGAGTAGCAGAGGCAAATTCTGAGAGTTAGTGATCATTTTGATCTTGGCGGGTGAGGAAAGGATTAATTGATCTATTAGTATTATATTTTGAAAGACTGAGATAGATGGAGCAGAATGGGAAAGATATAAAAAGAAGGAAAAGATGAGAAAGCAAACTCCCAGAGAAAAGTGAGACAGTTCAGAGGATAGTAAGTGAACTAATTTGGTTGGAGCAAACATTTTATCTATAAGAATAGTGGGACATACAGCTGAAAAGATATTTAGATTAAATTGTGGTAGATCCTGAATACTCTCAAAGTTAAGATGCAATACAAAACTTTAGGGAAATCACAGGATGGAATCTTTAACTCCAAATGAAATTCCTTAAAAACTAGAGACAAATTTGAGGGTTTTACATGATAGCAATGGAATTGGACCCAGACTGGGAAAGAACAAATAGACTTGACATCAGAGCTCTTGGATAATTTGCTTAACTTAATTTCAAATTCTATAAACACAGAAATTTAAAACGTCAAGGTAATTAATATCATCTATTCCAACCCTCTAGTTTTACAGAAGAGGAAACAGAGGTCCAGAGAAAACAGCATTGAACTTGGAACCGGAAGACTCAGGTTGAAATTCCAGCTCTGCCACTGACTAATTCCTTAATCTTCTCCAAGATACTCAGCTCTAGATTTCTAAGATTTAGATTTTTCCCCCTCAAGGTCCCACAGCTAGTTAGTAGCAGAAGTTGAACAGGAAATTTGAGTAGCAACAGAGTGGACAAGGGCAAGGTGAAAAGGGGGTTGCATGGTCCTAGGGCAAGGGTTCTTAACCTATGTCGTGGATTCCTTGAACAATCTGGTGAAGTCTATGGACTACTTCTCAGAATAATGTTTTTAAATATCTAAAATAAAATGCATAGGATTACAAAGAAAATTAATTGTATTTAAATAGAGTTTTCAACTGCTACAAAAAAAAATAATACTAATTCAGGGACCACAAGTTAAGAATCTCTGTAGAAGTTTCCAGCCAAGTGGTTTAGCTCTGTCTAGTCATGGTTTCTGGAGGTCCAATTTAGAGGGCATAATGGCAGCAGGTAGTGGTGCAGCAGAAGGTTTTTGACAAATAAAAACCTTGGGAAACTAGCTCTGACCAGAACTTTAGAGTCTGGTTTTGAATGGCCTGATGAGATTAGAGTCTATGGAGGGAGAAGAAGGGAGGATTTATGCTGAGGTAGACAAAGGGAGTTAATACCTTTTATAAATGCACCCATCCAAGGTAACCAGAGCCCATGTGGTTCAGTATCATTACCAAATGATAAATATTAGAATTCAAAGAATGCCTTTGATGTAGGGGCCAGATTTAATGGTCTTATCAGGTCCATTTAGGCTGTTTCTGCCTAAATATCCTAGTTCCTCCCCGGGTAATGGTGATGGAGAAAGGGAAAGGCCTGAAGACTAAACTGGTAGAAGTGAGAAAAATCATATCTTCCCAGTTTAAGAACACCATATGAAGATGAAATAGAAAAACCAACTGATTTTTCTATTAGGATGAAATGAGCAAATCCACTACATAATAAATTCTGACCTTCAAATGAAATTATATAGATCTAGATAGTGTCTCTGCTGATAGATTATAAGCTCCTTGAGGGGAAGAATTCTTTCATTCTTTGTATTGGTATGCACAGTGCCTGGAACATAGTGGTCAATTAATAAATTCATGTTGATTAATTGCTTGACAAATGAGAAAAACAACGTCCTGTGTGGGAATGCTTCATAAGCACAAATGAACAAGGTTAACCTGGATCACAATTCAACCTCTGACGCATTTAAGGAGCCTATTTGAATAGTGCTAGTATGTATTAGAAATGTTTCACTTCCCAAAATAAAATGTATAGCACATTGTGAAGATAATTTAAAAATAGATATCCATTACAACCAACATTCCATAATACACCTTTATAAATTAAAAAAAAAAAGCTTCAGAACATAAACAACACATTTTCTGGCCTACTGGGTCTTTTTTGAAGGATATGAGAACACCATTTTGTCATGTTAAATCAGATAATATATGAGGATGAAAAGGTATTTCATTGTTCAAGGAAATTCCATTTTTGGAGAGAAGGTATGTTTATTTGGCATTTTACAAAGCGGTGCACTTTGGAGGAATGATTGTGAATAAGGAGACAAAGACAATGGCTAAAAGGAAATCTCTTATGAAAATATCTTATAAAACAAATTAATTTGGAATTTATAGATATTAATATAAGGGAAAGTAAGCTCAGTAATGGTAGGCTGTTAAGACTTAGCCAAAATGAGAGGATTATTCATACTAAAGAAAGTGCTAAACTGTAGATATAACTTCAGCATTGCTGGACAAGTACAATATCTAACCTATTAATAATAAAATATATAAATTACAGGTAGTCTATGATGTAAAGTAGAAACCTCATTGTGTTTCATGAATCCAAAACTTTTAATAGTTAAAAAATATAATGGGGAAAGTAGACATAGGTGATGGTTATAACATGGATTAAAATAGAAGAATTTTTAAGCTATTCTTTGTCTTCATTATTGATGGAGAGAGAGCTATAACAAATCTCAGTTCTGCCTCTTGCTGGTGCTGACTAGGAATAAATAATTTGACCTCATTTGTAAAACACAGAAAATATTTCATCTTCCTCCCTCATAGCATAGTTGTGAGAATCAATGTAGCTAACAGATAGAGCATTGGACCTAGAATCTAGATAACCTGAGTTCAAATTCAGTCTCAGACATTTATTAGCTATGTAACCCTGGACCTGTCACTTGATCTCTGTTTGCCTCAAATTCCTTATCTGTAAAATGTACATGATAGCACCTATCTCCTAGGGTTGTTGTAAAGATCAAATAAGATATATGTAAAGCATTTAGCACAGTGTCTAGCACATAGTAGGCACTATATAAATGCTATCATTATTATTATTAAAAGGCACTAAATAAATTTTGGAGATAGTAGGTGGTGCAGTGGATAAAGTGTCAACCCTGGAATCAAGAGGACCTAAGTTCAAATCCAGTCTCAGACATTACTAGCTGTGTGACCCTGGACAAGTCATTTAACCCTGTGTCTCATCTGTAAAATGAATTGTAGACTTAAATGACAAACCCCTCCAGTGTCTTTGCCAAGAAACCCCCAAAATGGAGTCATAAAGAGTCAGACAGGACTGAAACAACTCAATAACAAAAATTAATTTTAATTTTTTAAAAAATTCTAGCCCATTCAGCACTTATTCTGTCTCTTCCCTTTTACTGTTCAACTTCTTCAAAGTGTTTTCTATCTACAATGCCTCTACTTCCTCATTACTCACCCTCCTCAGCCTCAGCCTCTTATAAGTTTCCTTTTCAACCATTCTACTAAAACTATTCCATTAATTGTCAAAAATAGTGGCATTTTTCCTAGTTATCATTCTTTTCCACTCCGAAGCTTTTAATACTGTTCCCCCAGATGTTCTCTCCTCCCTTAGCCTCAGAGACATCACACTTTACTGGTTTTCTTGTTTCTCTAAACCATACTCCATAACTTTCATTAGATCCCTAAATTCTTCCCAACCCCTTAATGTCAATATTCCTCAATGGATCCATCTTCCATTCTCTGATCCTCTATATTCTCTCCTCTGTCAATCTCATACAATCATATGTCTTTGACTATTGCCTCTATGTATATGATTCTGGCATTCATATTTTCATTGCTGGCTTCTCTTGAATGAATGATTGATTGAATGAATAAACAAATAAAAAAATTATCAAATGCCTACTATCTTCCAGGGATTATGATACTTTCAGGGTATAAAAACAAAAAGTTACACAATCTCTGCTCTCAAGAAGCATATAGAAGCATGAGTATTGGTCTGAGTATGGAGCTTCGGTAGGTGATTGTTAAGACCCTTTCCAGTCATGGTAGTAGTAATGTGACTCATTTCCAGAGCAAGAGGTAAAACATTTCAGGAGGGGAGGGGTGGATGTAGGTGAATGGCAATTCTCCTGGGTGGAGAGATAAGAAGCATGGTCTGTGGCAGGCTAGATACAATGAGTTATGTGAGTATTCACTCACTCATCAATGAGGTCAGCTCAGAACTAGGACCAAGTTTCAAAGCTGAGCAGGTTAACTTCCTAGCTCTTGTCTAGAAGATGCTTTTCCAAGTGGCAAAAGAGGGGCAGCAATAAGGAAGATGAAAAATGTCTTCCATGAGGAGGGCAGGTAAACAAAGCTCTTCTTTGACTTTCTTGGCCACATCTCTTCCTGGGCATCCCATTTGCACTTCAGGTTAAATATGTCAAATGAAAAGCTCATTATCTTTCCTCATACACTTATTCCTTCTTCTGACTCTGTCTAGAGATGCACCTAGATGCTTGCATTTAAAAACTAAGCATCACCTTTGACCTTTCTCTTTTCCTTACAACTCATATCCAATTTGTTTCCATGTCCTGTATTTCCTTCTCCACATCATCTTTTGTTTTTTTTATTTTTTTTCTTTTTTTATTAATTTGTTTGTTTCTTTTTAGTTTATAGGATTCAATTCCACAATTCCATGAGTTTCACATTTTGTCCCCCTCCCTCTATTCCCCCCCATGGCGGCTTATAGTCAAGTATAGGATCTGTAAATACTTTCACATTATACATTAGTCAGGTTATAAGGACGGATTGTACCAGCTGGAATGAAAAATGGTAAAGAGGACATAAAACCAAATAAGAGAAGGAAAAAGATCAGGTATTTTGCTTCCACCTGGATATAAACTTAGTTCTTTCTAGTTCTTTCTCTGGATGCACATATTTCTCTCCATCATGAGTCTTTTGGTATTGACTTATATCACTGCATTGCTGAGAAGAGTCCAGTCTATCAAAGTTGGTCATCACACATACGTTGTGTCTGTAATTGCTCCACATCATCTTTTGAATTTCTTTCTTCTTATTTCCATCACCTCTTCTTTAGTACAGACCCTCATTACCTAAAAGTTAGAATAGTATGGCAGATTCTTAATAGGTCTTTCTACCTCTACTCTCCCTCCATTTTAATCCATGCTTCATATCTCTGCTAGAATAAGCTTTTCATAGATTAATTGTAAAGTTCAAGTTCTTCCTACAATTAAAGGGACTTCACAATTAGTGACACTATACCTTTCCAGCCTCATCTTTTATTCCTCCTCAGATATACTTTATACTCTAACTGAGCTGAAGCACTCTAAGAATAGTGATAGAGACTAGTTATGTGATTTCTTTTGTATAGGGAAATCCTGGATGGGGAATCTCCCATTACTAATGTAGTTCTGTACCTTCTCTGCCACATGTAGGTAGTCTTAAAGCATTGGCCACAGTACTGATTCATCCAGAGTTATGTAGTTAATATATTCCCAAGAAAAGACATGCTGACACACTGCTACTAGTAGGAGTTACCTATGAATTAACTCCATTTCTCCGCTCTCTGAGCTCGCTAGATAACCAAGATTTTGCCATATTGTTATTTCGTTCATCTTATTGCATACATGCTGGTGAGCTATCTCTAATGGAAAGGAAGAGGGGCTACACTTGTAATCTAATTGATAAGGGGAATACCCAGGTGAGGTAACATTTATCAATGCAGAACATCACATTCTTTCCAACTTCTGGTCTTGGTAATTGCCTAGATCACTGGAGAGGTTAGGCATCTTGCTTAGTATCACACAGCCAACATGCGTCAGAGGTAGGGAATGAATTTAGGTCTTCTTGTTAGGCTGGATCTCTATTTACTTTGTAACATTGCCTCTCATCAATAGTGACATACAAAAATTGGTGGAGGGTTTTTATCAGATGGATTATTATAAAACAAATGTGGAAGGGGAAAGGATATACATGAAAGCATTTGCAGGTACTAAGCTTCATATAGATAGAAGCTAATTTAGTCTTCAAGTTGGAAAATAGAAAGGAACATTGAAAGAGTTTCATCTATTCACTTTGACTAAGGTAAACCAAGATAAATGTTCTGGTATCATGTGGGGCTCTGATCTCAGTGTAGAATAGTATATCAACTTTTCAGATACAAAAAATGTTTAGACTGAGAGGCAGTATGGCTTAAAATACTCTCTCTGTCATGGGCAATAACTAATTTTATTTGAAATAAAATACTAGTTTTTCTGTAAAAATCTTAGTATTTTATTCTTCCATTCTGTTGCAATATTGGGACTTATGAAGAGTTTCACACGTGAATCATGTCAGTCAGTATGTTGTTAAAGCAATTGGCCTTTGTTGTGGTGTGGTTTCACTCTCAAAAGGGAAGACACAATGTTTAAAGACATATTTGCTATTGAGAACAGGAAAAGACAGATACAACCAGGGCAATGACCTGCACATCCAAGATCACGATGATAAATGACACCTCTAATATAGAGCATGAACTCCAGCTACAATGATCTTCAGGTTACTACATGGAGGGGCTTAATGAAAGTCACAACACTCTATTCTCCTCACCTCCACATGGAGGCAGCTCATGATACTGGATAGGACCCTGATTTTTAGAGGAAAAGGTAGGTTCTCACACAGGTACATCTAATTGATTCACCATCTCTGATATCACAGACAAGAGAATTCTAGGGATTAACTGTGATCAGTGCAGGTGTGGGCTCTGGGAATTTCCAGAAAAGGGCAAAGCAGGGGTGGCCAGAATGGAGTCTCTAAAGAAGAAGCACCCTAAGATAGTCTGGGTCCCCCAAAACAGAGGTTTTTTTTAACTACCACAGGTCCTTTTCAAACAATCCTTTATTTTCGAAGGTAGCATCTAGGGTGTTCTGAAAGAAGAAATTGTCAATTATACTGTAGGTTATAGTCATATGGATTCCAATGCTAGTAGCATTGCCTAGTATATAGATATGGAGTTTTAGATGAAGTTGACTTAAATCTGTTTCTCTGAAATATTTAATATCCAAGTAATGCAAAAAGAAGTAGTCCTGAAAACACAAGGACACAAGCAAAGAATGAATGAGTGGGAAGCTATTCCTTATAACTATTCCTGCAATTATGGGTTGTCAGGTAGAGGGTGAATTAACACAGCAGAAATGATATGGAAAAGGAGTCTTTGGCTGAACACAGCTCATTCAATTAAAAAAATCACTAAAATTTGAACTATGTAAAAATATTCTCTAGAGAATTGGAAGTCACTTTTAAAAGATTTTTTTAAACTTTTTTTCCCCACCAGGGTGACTGACTACTAGTTCATAACTCTTAAAGTAATTGAATGTTCTCTTCACCTGCTTTAAAAAATAACGATCTTGTTGTTTAAAACCAGAAAATATCCATTTTAATATTTCTGTTACAATGGTCTCCTCATTTTTATCTTTTTACTGAGAAAAACTGTGCTTTCAGAAAGGCAACTAGTCATGACTGGCAACCTTCATTTGTGACCTCATTCTACTCATAGAATGCATATGGGTTGACAGAATGGCAACAAAAAATGAATATATATCATGCAGAGAAGTTCCCAGTGGAGAGTATACACTTTGTCTGATTCATCTAATCCTTTTATATTGACTTTCCACATACTGTTGCTGTCATCTAATAACCTCTAGGTTGGAAACCCTAGGGATATCTTTCAGCCTTCCATCTTTCTTATCTCCTGTATACGATCCCTTACTACATATGGTTAATTCTACCTTAGCAGTATCTTTTGCATCTATTTGATCCTTTCTAATACCATTGAATTGACTTACAGTCTCCAAACATCTTTGACAATGCACCCCATCAGCCAAAATTTTAAGCATCTCTGTGGAGAGAGAGAGAGAGAGAGAGAGAGAGAGAGAGAGAGAGAGAGAGAGAGAGAGAGAGAGAGAGAGAGAGAGAGAGA